>NC_063442.1:37969604-38269604 GCF_020379485.1 Brassica napus
ATTTCTCCGCCATTCACCGGATCAAACTGGCATCTGTAGAAGCTGTTATCAAAACAACAAAGAAGATAACCCAGACTCCTGTCAGATCAGATATGCAATACACACAGGACAAAACCATAAAAGAGTTCAAGTTTTGTTTGTTTTATTTAGTTGCTTACCTCCCATCCATGCCAAGAATAACAACAGTGTTCTTCTGATGACCAAAGGCGACTATGTACTGAGTTCCTTCCACCAACCTGAACTGAGCCACCGACCACTCCGAGCTGAAATACTTTGGCAACACTCCTAACATAGATCAAAAAAGAGTTATGCTTACTGAACCAAGGGGGTGAAAGTAACTGTTTTTGTTTGTTTAGACCTTCTATACCTTTGAATAATGACAGAGACGAGGATGGGGAGGTAGGACGAGTAACATTAGATGCAATTCGAGGAGTGTCTTTCACGCCGGAGTTGACTTTGAGACCAAACACATGAACAGTCCCTTTGTCACTCGAGACAGCCAACCACTCAGCATTTGAAGAGAAAGCCAAACTATATATCTCTGCTCTATCTGCACCCCTCCTAACCTGTACAGTCACATCATCATTATTATAAGAATCAAAACTACATCTTGGATCTAAAGCGCTGGCTATATAGTAGTAGTTAGCACCTACCTCTTGGCGCAAGGTGCCATCGACAGTATTAAAGATCCGAACCAGAGTACCCTTGGAGCTAGCCGTGGCCAACAAGCTCCCATCCTGCGTGAGAGCGAAGCAAGCAATCCTCGAATCATGAGCCAAGACGAACTTAGTCCGTTTCGAAGCGTAGTGCTCGATCCTCACTTGCCCTTTCTGCAAACCAGGGCACACCAACACCATAGACCCAGCGCCCTGAGAGACAGCGCACAGCCCCTTAGGGTTCGCAAAAGTCTCGATCTGATGCATCAGCTTGAGGTCCACGAAGTTGTAAACGAAGATCTTCTGCTCGAGAACAACGACGATCCGATCCCTCCTGAGCCTGACGGATCGAACCTCGGACCTGAAGGAGAGCTCGCCGATGCACCGGCTCTGGTGGTCGTCCCATATCATGACCTTGTTGGGAGGATACTGAGGGTCAGGTCCTCCGCCGACGAGGGCGAGTATGTTGCATCGGAAGAGCATCTCCACGACGGCGACCCCGCGGTCGAAGTCGCGGCGGAAGATCTCGCGGAAGGGGTCGCAGTTGAGGATCAGGAAGCCGCGGGCGGTGCCGACGGCGAAGCAGGCGTGGTCTTGGTTGAAGGAGAGGTGGAGCAGCGACGGAGGAGGCGTCGCCGGTGAATTCGATTCGAGGGGAGAGGTATGCGTTTGAGTGTTGAGGTAACGGTTGGAATCAGGAATTCGATCGGGGAGATTGAAGTCTTGGGCGTTGAGAGTCATGGAGGAGAAGGACTCGGCGTCGTCTCCGCGATCGCGGGAGTGCTGCGGGGGAGAAGTGGAGTCGGAATCTGAGGCAGGGGTAGAATCGGGATTTTGCCAGGGGGAGGAGGGGGAGGAGACGGTGGTCATTGGAATCTGAAGGGATCTTTTAGAGAGAATGAATGAAGATTAGATGAAGAAGCGTGGAGGAGGAGTAATAAGAAAATGACTTCGTGCTTTGCTTGTTGCCGTCGTCTCTCTCTCTTTTAGGCGGCTTTATTATTGAAGAATAAAATAAAAAAGTTTCGGATAAACTTACTATTATAATATTAAAAAAAAAATTATGGCTGAATCATATATTTTATTCACTTGCATAATTTTTTTTCTTGAGAATAATGCAAAGCTGCAAATGAATGTAAATTTATCTTTTTACCAACTTGAAATTAGAGTATTAATTCAAAAAAAAAAAACAAAGTCGTCACTTTATCCCTTGTTCATGTGTTTATTGGACAGACTTTGATCTTGAAAGTGATCAGAAACATCTAAACATCCACCTGTGGCTTGTTCAATTGTGTCTAGCCACTTGTGTCCGCTGCTCAGGGCGGTCGGGGATAACTTCACTGCCACGAAAACATCCATCTTCGAGACTTTCCTCAAGTCCTTTTGCTGACATCACCGTTATATCAACGAAATAATATAAAAGTTGCGTAGACGACGAAGAGAAAGTCAATGGACCATTTCATTATTCCATCCACTAGTCTGTTTTAAATTATTGCAAAGAAAGAAGTTGTTTTTGTGAGTGAAGGCTAAAAGCCCATATTACAACTCAGTCCAAAGGTAAAAAAATAGAGAAGGCAAAAGCAAACTGAAAAAAAACTCAAAATGGAGTTTGACACACAACATATAGAATCTTCCTTATTCTTCTTCTTCTCAGCTGCGAGAGATGCAAACTTGGAGGAGTAGAAGGAGAAAAAAACTTTGATCAGTGATGAGTATGGGTAGCATCGCCAGTTTCTTCACCTTTCCTTGAAGCAGCTCTTAGTTTACGCTGTTCCTCTTTGTAAATCCTGTTTCTTCGTTGGAACTATTAACAAAAAACACACAATCCCTTGTCAGTTCATCTTCCACAATGAAAAAGCTTAACATTCTTCTCAAAGTTTCTCCCATTAGCCTCTATATATACATATTGATTTCATTCCTTGGAGAACCATCTTTATATGTTTTCGATACAAAGAGAACAACATGTGGTTAGATAACAATGGGGGAGATCAAACCTCAACTGTATAGCTAAGAGCTGAAGCACGGGAAGTGCTATCAACAGATTAAGATCTAAAAGCTCTACGAGTGACCTAATAAATAGTACGAATCTATAAACATCCACACTAAACTTGAAATTTCATTGCATTTTTGAATAAGAGATATTATCATCAATCACAGACGAATTTCAGCATCTATTGAACTAATCTAGGGATTTGAAAATATACTGCATCATCAGACTCGAGTGATCTATGGTTTTGGTAGAGGTCGTCTAATCAAATGAGTGTAAATGGATCTAAGCTAAGAAGAAGAAGAAAGGGTGGTACGTACCTCTTTGGAATGGTGGAGACACTCGAGGTAGTCTTCACGAAGAAGAGAGCAATCCTTGGGCTCTCTGCAGTGAGACATACACTCGCTGAAATCCATCCAGAAATCGTAACATCTCCCCTTGTTTCCCGTTATTCCCCACCCCGACGCCATCTCTCTCTCTCTCCAAATCCACAAACCTGATCCCGATCTGAGGAGACTTCTTCTTCTTCACCTGATTACCAACGACCCGAACCATTCGGGTTTTATCCATCATTTAGAAACCCGAATTATCCTTTACTGGGCCTTAATCTGTTGGGCTTGCGAATCAACACTTGATTAGCCCAGTAACTGCAAACCTTCTATCTCATTCAGAAGGTTTAGCTGTAGTATTAAACTGCAACTCGAGTAGTTCATAGCCTTTAAGGTGGAAAATCGAAGAGAGATAGAACTGGTCTTTTTTTTTTTTTTTTTTGAAACACAAGATAGAACTGGTCTTTATCTAAACAAATGTGACACAAACATAAGTGAGCTATGATAAGTTATGATTAGTCCACGTAGTTGATTCTAAATATTCTTTGTACCCTTAAAACATTCAAGATGACAACATTCGCCGTTACTACAATCACACATCCCAAAAACCACCCTTTAACCTTAATTTCTTCTATATATCCATCACAACTCAAAAGCTCACAGATAATCCGAGACCTAAGTAGGAGACACGAGCTCTTTTTTACTGCTTCACGACACGATAAGCAATGAATCTGTCGTCCCTAAAGAGCATCTCCGCGTCTTCAGGAACAGTCATCCCCGGGTTCCATGGACGACAAACTACATGTTGGCCACTTGGTATACTCTGGTACCCAATTCCCATTACCAGCTTCTTCTCACTCTCTTCTACACGTGGTGGTGGTTCATTAACATCGTTTGTGGGCATGATAGCCGAAGAGTCAGCAGCAGCAACGTTCATCATCTCCGTAGAATTGGTAGCTGCTCGTGCTGCAGTAAGAGTAGCATCTTGAGTAGGATGAGTAGCCACAGGCGATGCAGCAATGTTTATGGCTGGTGCATTCAGAACATCTGAGAGTTCTGCAGCAAATGAAAACTTTAAATCATGAGTTTTGAATGAACAACTCATGTAATGACCATATCGCAGAATAATATAGAAATGTGGAACTGTTTCCAATCGAACTCAGGAAATGTGATCCTTCTAGAGTGTAACATAAGATTCAAAGAATACCAACCATCTTCGTACACTTCAATCCACTTTGACGGGACATCAGGAGTCACCATCTTGGAAGGTTGGGAAGGGCTCACTTGTTCACTGCTCTTCACATTTGAATTTGCAGCTTCTTGTTTCTCACTAGTCATAGAAGGCGATGACGGGGACTGGTTTGGGTGTCCTGCACATAATAGAATATCTGATTCACTACAACTGTCTTGATTGGCTTTTAATCCTTGAAAATATACATCGGCCGAAATAGAGTCGCATCAAATGGTAAAGAAGCCAAAAAGAGTGGTTAACCATAAGAAGATACAATCCACTAAGACTTTCATTTTTTATCCTATGTCACGCACCAACAACAAACTAACACAACTCTAATTTTGAAATATATGATCATTTTCTAGAGATTAATTTAAATTATAAACGCAAGAAAACATACCATATTTTATACTCATGAATGCTACTTTGGCAGCATTCATTTCAGCCAGCTTTTTGGTCTTTGCTTCTTCTCCTCTGTAAAGATTCCCTGCAAACTCAACCGTTGAGGTAAAAGTAGGAGCATGAGATGGACCAGATGTAGAAGTTCCATAAACCGGTAAAAGAGAGTTTTCTTTCTGCGCAATTTCTTGTAACAGGTTCTTGTAAGCAACATCAACAACAACTCCCTGAGTTAACAAAAACAAAAGATTAAAAATTTAAACAAAATGGAAAAACACATTAATAACGGTCCAAAAGGAATGTGAACTAGCCTCTGGATTCAATGGCGTCAACGAAGCCAATGCTACTTTAGCAGCAGCATGTTCAGCCGCTTTTAGTGTTGGACAGAACTCTTGGCTCTGAAACGTCTGTCCGCAAACAGTGACCTTACATCGGAACCGCGGAGCATGCGCAGGTCCTTGTCTCTCAGCGGCATAGACGGGAAGCTCCATGTTTTGCTTCAGTGCATATGATTGCAGTTGGCTCTTGTACATATGATCCATCTCTAACTAAGCTGAAGAAATAAACAAACTTTCAAATCAATATTCTCTCCTAAGAATAAAAACAACAGTAAAAAGTTAAAAGCATAGAAACCAAACTAATATGTTTCAAACATAACAGTCTCAAAAATAAAAAGTGATTATATATGTTAAAATTGCTTGAAAATGATATGGGATTCACAAGTTTTACCAAATTGGTAGAAACTAAATCAGGGCTTCAAACAGAGAAATCAGAGAAACACAACACCAAGCAAGTTATAGTGTGATTTGTAGACTACACAATTAAACAAAGCACGAGCAAATTGAAAAAAAAAAAAACGAACCTCTTGGGGGGGGGAGGAGGAAGACACTCGATGGTCTCTGCGGTGAGAGAGAGAGAGAGAGAGAGAGAGAGAGGCATGCACTTAGTGAAATCTAGAAACCATAAAACTCTTCAACTGCTTACGAATTATTCGGGTTTTATCCAGCTGGAACAGCTATGATCCGAAATTTCAATTAATGGCCCATTAAGTAAAATGGGCTTTAAATATGAACCTTCTAAGGGCCCAGTGAAATTGGAGCCTTCGTCAGAATTAGACGACGGCGGAGGAGACGGGAGCACGACCCGAAAGGAAGGAAGGAGGAGAAATGGTGACAGGAGAAGCGTTGATCGCATACAGAGCTCTGCTCAGGGCTACGAGGAGATCGTTTGCCGGAGATGCCGAGATGCTGAAGGCTTCGGCGTCGGAGATCCGTAAGAAATTCGAAGAGAGCCGCCACGTGGTTTCCGAGATCCCTCGGCTCCTGGAAGAAGCGCGTGCGGCGACTCAATTCATTTCCACCATGATCGTTCAAGCAAAGCTCAACGAACGCGGCGGATACGGTACTTTAACTCATTACACTCGTTTTATCTTTTTGGAAAGCTGATCCTTTCCCGATTTGAAATTTTCTATGTATCGTAGAGGTGAAAGCAAGCCAGGAACACGCGGGAGCTACTCTGGAGCTTCCGACAGAGGCAATGCTTCGGACAAAATCTGTGTGACCGACCACATTAAGACTGTCGGAAATTTGATTTCTTCTCCCTTACTCGTTTGGTTTAATCGGTAAAGGTGGAACTTTTTTTTTTTAGTCGTACTGGGTTTTGTTCTCTCTTTACAGCCAAATCAACTCAGATTTAACTATTAAGAATCTATTTTTATATGAAATTCTTCCATTTCTGGTTTATGTTTTGTCCAAAATTGACGGAACTTCACTTACATTCATGCCTCATATTGATTTTAATTGTTTGTTAGTATATAGGCACTCACTTTCGACATGTCTTGATTCATGATCTTGGAAGCCTTGTCCTGTCTTAAAGACCCATATCATATATCATAGTTTATCTAATGTCACTGTTAACTGCTAGTTTGAAGTTGAATTCTTTCCTACATAAGCTAAGTTGTTTATCTCTCTAGTTTTCCTTGTCATTGACGTTTTGTCACAAAGTCAGTTTGTATGAAAAAAAATTGATGGGAGAAGAGTGAAGCCATAATCTGTTTACTCTAGTTTTCATACCAGTGAAATAGTGTATTGACCTTTTTAGATATGGGTAGTGCCAAAAGTATGGTTCGTTTTACAAAGAGATCAACCACACAATCCTCGTTCTCCTTATCCCCCATTCATGATTGTCTGTAGTTTTGCTCAGAATCCCTTTGTGTTCTTCATGGTTTATGTTCAGAGTTGTAGGTTTGTCTTTACTGTCTTAATCATATGCTCTTTTGTTGTGTGCCAATTGTCTTTTGTTTCATAGGAATCATGTGAATTAGTCATAACCATATATACTTCCTTCTCTCAATTCATGTGAGTTTTTAAACTATATTCATAAATGCTCACACTTTACCTGATTATGCACTTCAAGACGTTACTCACGCACGTCCTAAAGTCAAGGAAAGTAGCTATGTCGTGAAAAGATAAATAAAAAGGGGATTCGAAGAGATATGGTCATGGGCCTCATGAGTTATGGTGATGACAAAGGCACCATATACAACTAGCTGATATTCCATTTATACACAATTGATTAAAAAATATAGGTACGATTAAATAAAATATCATTTCATAGATGAATTTATCAATCATTTGATTTTTTCATTCATGTTGAATATGCTGTGTCAATATTTTTTTCTAAAAGAGATGTATTGTTAAAACAAAACAAAAATTGGAACAAGGGTACAGTGTGTCAAATTAAATAAATTGGTTATTGAATATTCAATCTATACGACTGATAAAATTTAGCAAAATGTTTTTGAAACTACAGCTAAAATATTTATGTTTAAACAAAAAATACAAGTAAATGAATCTGAAATATTGATTTAAATTATACAATGAGCAGTGCTATGTTAACAACTTTTTATACAAGTGACATGAAATTTTCGTGATAAGAGTAAACTTCCAAAGTTTGGCTCTACCCACTTTTCTTAAATACCACTTCATTGTGTAAACAGATAGGGAAAGTCATGTTTTCAATCTTGATTAAGTCCGCATGCTAGATCAATGATTACCATCATCAAACAAAATAGCTAAAATAAATTAGGTCGATCTATAGGTTTAGTGGTTGGAGTAGTTTTTGAAAATGGTAAAAATCACTGAGGCTTATATTCAGAATATTAATCAAATGACGCCAAGAGTTAGCTAAACCCACGTATGGCTATCACAAAAACAACAAATATACAACACTCAAACATAGCCTTAAAACGTTGTGATCATATAACTCCGACACATACGAATGAACTGCCATACTTATTTAACGCTCGCTTTTTCACCTAACCAAAACCCTAATTAATTTTCTACGTACGTGTCTATATATACACATCTCACTCGTACTCTATTTTCCGTCGACACCCATTCTTTTAATATAAAGATTACATTTTCATATACAATCCATTAGAAAAAAAAACTCCATGAGTTCTTCGATCACAGTTTCACTTATCTTCTTTCTCCTTTCACTCGGTTCAACTTCATCGTTACCGTCTAAACGCAGCGGCTACGTCCAAAACGCATGCAGCGTTACACACTACCAAAATCTCTGCGTTCAATCGCTAGCGCCGTTTTCATCAGTCGCCAAGAACAGTCCCAGCAAATGGGCACGTGCCGGCGTTTCAGTGGCCATATCCGACAACAAAGACGTCCTTAGGTCCCTTCTCAGAATGCGACGTTCAGCGTTTGGGAAACGCGACCGAGTGGCTTTGTCGGATTGTCGAGAGCTGCTCCAAGACTCTCTTGATAATCTTCACAAGTCCTTAGCCGTGCTCCGGACACTCAGAGCCGGCGAGTTTCAGGAGCAGATGAGTGATCTTGCCACATGGCTTAGCACTGCTCTTACGGATAAGGACACGTGTCTTGATGGGTTTGAAAAGACGTCTGTGAAGTCAGCAATGGTCAGGATGATCCGGAGGAGAGTCACGACGTCTATGTATATGTCAAGCATTTCCCTCGCACTGCTTAACAAGCTAGCGGCTAATGGTTTGTAATCTATATTGAAAAATGAATTCTATAAAGCACTAACTCCCATGCATATGTAAGATCATTATTAATAAAACTGTTGTATGGTTGGATACTATGATTGTTGAGACATATATATAACTAGAACTTTATTAGAGTATAGGCCTCTCCATTTCGAAATGGGTATCCCACTCGTGCATATCCCATGGTTTCCTAAATCCATACCTATTAAATTATTATTTTTTTGTTTATTTTATTTTATTTTTTTATTTTTGTTTTGTTAAATTTATTTATTTAAAGATAACACAAACGTCTCAAAATCTCTCAAATTTTGAAAAGGATTTCCTGTAATTACTCCGATATCGAACTTGACATTTATCCAGATTAGTAACATAATTCAGGTTGTGATTTATAGGTATCATAAATTGCCAACCATTAGTTTCTCGTCTAATATATTATCGCTTGCACTTCGAATAGTGCTTTTGAGTATTCTTAAAAATACTTACCCGTTCTTTTTATTCAGTATTGGACCCCCAATCAATCATCCTACAGGCCGAAATATATATTGGGCCAGTACTACTAGCTCCCCACCATTGTCTCCGTCCCAAGCTCAAAACTCAAAGCCAGCACCACCAATCGTGAGAAGAAGTCGGTGCCAACTTTATGAGCACTCTAAAGCTTATTATTTCTACCATTTTAAATCGGTTTGTTCTTTTTAGATAGTAAGTTACGATGCGCCAAGAACCTTTGAGGAAGTACCAAGTGGCATAAAATGTTCTGACTTGATGTTTGAAAACACTTATACACTACCTAACTTAATTAAGTTTTAAATTGATACTCCCATTGAGTTTAAACGTTTGATATATAGTCTGTTTATACTTTTATAAATCGTATACACTGGACTCATTTACAGAATCTTGTTGTTAGCTAGTCTTATTCCATTGGTCATTAACATTTCAATTGTTATTCATAAGAATACAAAGAAATTGATTTGAGAATATATAATGAATTATGTTAGCCATCGCCAACCCAAAAAGTTGGCCAAGAAAGTGAAGGAGGTGTGGGGTTAGATAATTCACCGCCACGTTAGAATCACAAGTCAACGTAAACTCCAACGATCGATCCTTCCTTGTATTCACCTCCGAATCCTAACTTTTTAATGTGTTTTTAGTTTCTTAAAATATTTTAACTTGCATTCAGAAAGAAACTATACAAGTTATATAATTCAGGATTTCAGAAATCTTTTAGTTTTGCTTCGTTTATTCATTTATATACAATATTGATTTGTGTGGCCAACTGATGAATGATTCCGACATAAATTAATTGATACCTCAACTAACACATAAAATAAACCGAATTGTACTACAACCATTCATCTATGTATCTTCCATTGTCATTTCCTACGAACATGAGATATAGTAACTGCTTGTCCATGTATTGATGTATATCTTAAAACTACGTACATTGGTACATAGGAACAATCAGGTAAGAAGCTGTAAATATGCAACCGATGCTTGTATTAATATTGTGTTACTTTCATACTACATAGTTAGCACACGCATTGGATATAAAAACAATGTACAATTAGCAATAACGTTTCTGTTTTGTCTGCTATTGGATACTAGCAATGTTTTGTTAGTCTGTCCTCCCAAACCAAGCAAATATCTCGAGTTCCATTTACCAGTTAATCAAATAAATTTTTTATCAAGCAAATGTTTCAACTATATAGCTAGGAACATAGGATATATATATATATATATACTTCTAAACTTAGCGATCTGTAGTGGTTCTTTTCAACCAAACCGTTTAATTTTCTTCAATACCATTTTTAGATGACTTATACAATATTAATTGCAGTGTAAAGAATGGTTGAGTCGCTGAGATCTACATACAACAAAATTGGATTTACCTCTCTGATTGCTCCCGAGTTTTTATTTAACATTAATATGGCCAAACAAAACAAACAACAAGTCACGTTTAAAACTCATAAACACTTTTTGTACATTATATGCATCACGTTTCCCAAACCATTACGGTCAAAAACGTTATGAATGTGATTAGGTAAAAAAACTGTCAGCTAGTTTGTTAGGACTTGGGACATGCTTTTGTGTCAAACACTATTATGTTTTCTCACTTTATTATGTGTTACGTTTAATTATCTAAAGGAAAAAGAAAATAAAACGAACGTCGAAATCACTCAAAGCTCATACCAAATTTCGCTTTGAGTGCTAAGTTAGGGTTTGGCATTGACTTTGTTTGCGTGACATTAGCATACCTAACGAGCCTATCACATCATTAATCAACATTAATATCTACAATTTGCGTTTTAGAAATATCGTAACACCATAGTATTATATTGCTGCAAATAATGGAGTAAGCAACACTATTATTAATGTCCGATATTGAAGGAAAGTCCAAGAAAAAATAAACAAATTACCCATTCTAATCATCGTTTACTAATCGTAAGGGTATTATCGTAATAAGAGTGAACAATTAGCCTTGATCCGTAACGCATCCGCTACTTAAATACAACACAAGACCGATTCGCTTTTCACTCTCGTTCAAAGTCGACTCAGTTCCCGGCGAGTTCGACTCGGAGATAAAAAAAAACAGAAGCGAGAGATGGCGAGCGAGCTGATAAACCGGCGACACGAGGCGGACCAACCAGCATCGGATGCGTACTACCCGAAACCGATCAAACCGTGGTTCTCCGTGGCACGTCCGATGCGTTACATGCTCCGCGAACAGAGGCTCCTCTTCGTCCTCGTCGGCATTGCGATCGCGACGGTCGTTTTCACAATCTTCCCACGCTCCACACAATCCTCCCCTTACTCGGATCCCTTCTCCGGCTACGGAATGAGATCCGAGGAGGAGTCGCACGTTCCGGGCCTCCCGGCCTTCCAGGCCCAGAGGAAGCCCAGCCTCGAGTACCTGAACCGGATGGGAGCAACCGGCGGGAAAATCCCGCTGGGGCTGAAACGCAAAGGGCTGCGAGTGGTGGTAACCGGCGGTGCCGGTTTCGTGGGATCGCATCTGGTGGATCGGTTGATGGCGAGGGGAGACACGGTGATCGTCGTTGACAATTTCTTCACGGGGCGTAAAGAGAACGTGATGCATCACTTCGGTAACCCTAACTTTGAACTCATACGACACGACGTCGTCGAGCCGATTCTCCTAGAGGTTGATCAGATCTATCATTTGGCGTGCCCTGCCTCACCTGTTCATTACAAGTTCAACCCCGTCAAGACTATCATATCCTTTTCTATTTTTTTTTTTATTTTTTTATGTAATTATGTTTTTGGAGTTGGAATGTTTTGGTTTGTTGTGTTCCTTGACTCTCGAGTGTACAAGACCAATGTGGTCGGAACGTTGAACATGCTTGGTTTGGCGAAGAGAGTCGGTGCTAGGTTTCTTCTGACGAGTACCAGTGAGGTTTACGGTGATCCTCTCCAGCATCCTCAGGTTGAAACTTACTGGGGCAACGTTAATCCCATCGGTAATCTCTTCCTAATTATCCTTTTAAGTTTTTTTTTAATAGCGTGCTCTGTTTTGTTTGTTCATTCACTGGTTGTCGGAATCTGAAAACGTATTCCACAGTAACGTGTACACGACGACGTTTTGAGCGTCTCTGTCTTTTGTGGCTTTTGAATTTTTCTTTCTTTCACCGTGTCGGAAAATGCGCACGTTAGGGAGAGAGAGAGAGTTGAAAAAAACAGGTGTTTTATGGTGCGCCTCACGTGCTTTTCTTTTCAGATCTAGACGACTAGACCCCATTTTAAGTACGGTCAAACCTATTGAACCGTGAAAAACGGGTCTTTCTGATCGTGCGGCTTCGATACGTGTCTCTACCTTAGACGCAGCCTCCTCCACATTAACTTCTAGCCTTACATATTCATTCAATAACCTGCTTTCAATTTCGAAAGCTTTTAAATGATTTTTCTTCTTTTTACCGACACGGTTACTTTAACGACACGTGTCTACCCTCTGTTTACTTTTCTTTGCTGCCGTCATCGGCTCTTTAATTACTGTGTTCTTGGCTGTTAATCATGTTCCTTGTGCTTTTGGTTAATGACTGACTGTGGTTGTAATGGTCTGAAACAGGTGTCCGTAGTTGCTACGACGAAGGAAAGCGTACGGCAGAGACGCTTGCCATGGACTATCACCGTGGAGCCAACGTTGAGGTTTCTTTATCTTTAATTCGTTTCTTCATTTTCCCCCCTTAAGTTATGTTTATGTCTAGTAGTAATCGGAGAGAAAAATCTAGAGCGTTTTCAGTGACTAACTTTGAGTCTGCTTTGTTGATTGTTATCGCAGGTCAGGATTGCTAGGATCTTCAACACCTATGGTCCAAGAATGTGTATTGATGATGGGCGTGTTGTCAGCAACTTCGTTGCGCAGGTTAGTATATAATGATAATAATAATCTAGTGGCATAACAGTATATTATTAAAGAATGGTTTAGTGGATCATTAGAGTAATGATGGTCTCACAATTGGTAAATAATTGAACAGGCACTAAGGAAAGAACCTTTGACTGTTTATGGTGATGGGAAGCAGACACGAAGTTTCCAGTTTGTTTCTGACCTGGTAAGGCCTTCTCCTTTTTTCTCCCTTAAAAGAACGATTCAGTATAGTACTACAAATTGCCAGCACAATATCTTTTACTCTGTGGTCCAAGTTAAGATTTATTCTTACTTTCATGTGGGAAGAGGGGAAATAAAAAGCTAACTAGAGAGAGATAAAAACAGAGAAAGTTACTTAGAGAGGAAAAAAACAGGGGAAGTTAATTTGTGAGTGAGCTCACATGTTATTGTAAGAGACTAGTGAACTGTGTTGTGGGATCTAACAACAAAGGCTTTAAAACATGAGACCCAAATCTCTGACAGACATCAAAACGGTCCCCACTTTTGCAATCTTTTGAATGAGAGATATAAATATCATGTGACAAAGGACTAAATGGGGTAGTCTGAACTTTATTGCCCCTTTGTCCTGGTTAATTTTTTCAGCTGTTTAGTTTTGTATTACTGAGTCTGATTTTGTGTTTGTGTGGTGCATAAAGGTCGAAGGTCTGATGAGATTGATGGAAGGAGAACATGTCGGGCCATTTAACCTGGGTAACCCTGGTGAATTCACCATGCTCGAGCTCGCTAAGGTCTCTTTCTATTTTTTTTAATTTCTTTACATTAAAACCCCAGATTCTGATGTCTTTGAGTTTTGGTTGCAGGTGGTTCAAGAGACGATTGATCCAAACGCAAACATAGAGTTCAGACCAAACACAGAAGATGACCCTCACAAGAGAAAGCCTGACATCACAAAGGCCAAAGAGCTTTTAGGTTGGGAACCAAAGGTGTCTCTTCGTCAGGGACTCCCTCTCATGGTCAAAGACTTCCGTCAACGTGTATTTGGTGACCAGAAGGAAGGCTCCTCCATGGCTACAACCATCACCAAAACAACCTCAGCTTGAGCACACGCAGATGCAAGTAGCAGCAGCCATTGCGAGTTGGACTGCTTGCAGCTACGATTTGGAGGGAAGAGAGCTTTTTTACTTAAATTTTATTTTGTTTTTGAGTTTTCTATTATGATATTATATTCGTGTAACGTAGAGTTTGGTACCTTTACTACTTATTCATGGACCTCACTACAGTTTAAGAAAACCCCTTTTGTGTTTTGCAATTACAAAGATTAGTGGTATCTACTTATAATCATAGATATATGTTCTCTCTGCTTGGTGCAACAATAAAGATTTGCCGAGAAGCTGCGAAAATTATCATATAAAGAGCAACCTACGAGCAGTCATCTCAATCACAAAGTTAAGTTTGCACCTATTCAACGCTGCGTCTTAGTCATAAGAGACACGACAGAACACAAGTGAAAAATACAAGGGAACACTAGAGTTAAAGACTCGTGATCAAAGATGTATCTCCGTTGATGCAACAAGTAAGAGTTATCATATGAAGAAAACAGTACGAGCAGACATCTCTCTCTCTCTCTCTCTCTTACTTGGGATTCCTAAGGACGATGATGACGGAGTCACCACGAAGAAACATCTTGCTGATGAAGCGATCTCTGTTGACGGGGAGAGCTTTCTTCTTTCCTTTTCCAGTTTTAGGTACCTAAAGACACCATAGATAACCACCTCCCATGTAAGAAACGAAAAGATGTCTATATAACTCGGTTTACATATAGAAAAAAATAGATGCAAAAAAGAATACCTCAGTCCACATTTCTCTGACATTTTCAAGAACCATGTTGCAGTGCCTGTCGAAAGCCCTAACACGGCCAAGGAGTTTCCTGTTGTTGCGGCAGTTGATCAAGACCTGAGTGTTGTTCTTAACACTCATCATCAGAACAGAAAGGGGTCCGGTGTTGAACTCCTCCTCTTCGGTCTTTCCCTGCTAATAAAGTGTATATAGAAAGTATATAAGTACTAATGATATCAACATTCAAGGAGAATGTAAAACGAGTACCAATCAGTAACGCATTCTATACAAGACTGCCTTCTTAATAACATCCATCAAGTAGAAGAGAATCAAAACCACTAACATTCAAACAGCCAGAAAGAAACTCTAGAGATGACAATTCTCAGAACAGTGTATCTGCTTGCTAGCGTAACCTTTACAAGAAACAGAACCATATGATTTATAAGCAAATAGAGAATCAGTGATGGGGTGCTAAGAGTACGAATCAGTAGAGAACTAAATCATAGCTAATCAATTAGCTCAAGCCCTAAAACGCAAGACTATAGCTATAAAGAGATGGAGAAATCAGTGAAAGAGATTCAAACTTACGTTGGTATCTTCTTCCATTGGCCTACTGCGAAAGACAGAAACCAAAAACAGAGTGTTAGAAAGCAATTTCAAATCGAAGACGAAGCTAAGCGAAGCGAGGAACCCTTACCTCATGTTGGCTTGAAGCAAACTCTGCTCGACAAAATTATCCGAATAAAAGGGGTTGAAACCTGCAGAGGATTCGAGTGGGGGAAACGATTGAATCAATAAAGAATTGAGATATTCGATAGAAAAGCAGATCGAAGCAATTAGGGTTTTACCTCTAGCTAAATCGCGCCTTCGGTTTTCCAAATATCTCACCGGAAGAAGAAGAGAAGAATGAGGAGAAAGGAGTCAACACTCGAGTATCATGGCGTTTAAAAAGTCTCTATTTAAGGCCCATGGGCCTAACTATATATTAAACTATTAAGTAAAACCCAAAGATGAGTGCTAAACTAAAAGATAGCTCATCTAAGACAAGAATTTAATGTAATTTAATTAATTGTTTTACATTTAAATTTATTTCATTTTAAGTGTTGTTTTATGTTTTAAATACATTTAATCATCAATTTTGTTGTCAAAGACTTTTATCTCACTAACATTATTAAATAAAATGATATATTAATCGACAGATAAGATAAAATAAAAGAGAGGGAGTACGTATACACATTTGTTTTTTCTTACCCAAAGAATTATGTTTGGTAATGATAAAATAGCGTCCTAATAAGAACAAGTGTCGAGAGGACAAAAAAAAAAACCTGATGCAACAGATTATTCTCTGTTTAGTTTATTACATAGAAGATCGATGGACCACACGGCGTCCACCACCATTTAACCCACCAAAGAGACTAGCCTGTTCTCCTTTAGGTTCCCCTTGAACGTTACAAGCGACCTTTTCAACATTTGCAGTGAGTGAAGTGGCGTCGCCGGTACGAACATCAAGCCAATTAATGATGTCAGCAAAAACGAGGTCAACGTTGGCGTCAGGCTCACCAGAAGTCAACCCATGCCACATCCCTGGATAAAGTTTTATAGTTTTGTCACGTGTGCTCGCTTTCTCGAACAGAGCTTTGCTAATCTCTGGATCGGTCACTGTGTCTGCTTCACCGTGGAGAACAAAGAAAGGTAACGTGATCTCGTGGAGAGTGTCTTCGAGGTTCATGCTCGTTCGGAGCATCTCAAGTGCGGTTTTGAGTCTTGGTTTGTCTTGATATATCAGCTTGTTGTTCCTTATCTAACATTTTAGGGACCAAGTTTTATTTAGGGCATTAACTTTGGTCGCAAGTAATTCGGTTTAGGTTTTGAATATTACCTCTTCTCGCTTGACCGGATCTTTGAAGGCAGCATCGATAACATCTTTGGTGGGCACGATCTTCCACTTTGGTATGATCTCTTCAACTCTCGTTAGTAGATTAATCACTACTGGATGTGGTTTCACCTTCTCTGATATCTGCTCACACAAACTAGACTAGGTCAATGCTAACAAGTCTTGTTTGTAATTAATTGGATTTGTGTATCAACTTGGTTATAGAAGAAACGTGACAAACTTACCTTACACATTGGAGCGACGAGAAGGGCACCATTCCAGAAAGAAGGATCTTTCTTGTGAAGCAACAAAGCAACCGCACCTCCCATTGATTCTCCATACAAGAACCTGCCCTTTTCTCTGTACTTTTCTTGCGCTTTAAGCAACCAAAAATCAAGTGTTAGTAGCTAGTTATGTGGATAGAGATTGGTAGCAGAGATGATGCAAATAATAAATATATTTTCCAGGTACCAGAGATTGAGGTGTAATAATCGTAGCAGTCGTTTACTATGTCACCAAACTTCTTAATATAACAACGAGCTCCTTTGGACCGACCATGACCTTCGTAATCCATTCCAAATACCGCATATCCTGCTGAAGCCAGTCGTATCCCGCATTCTAATTCAAAAATAAACAACGTTCATTGACCAACCTTTTTCGGAAGAATTGAACTCATGTCTAATTACTACGGTTTTGTCTTCATATGCATATTTTATTCATTATAAGCTATAGTGATTAATGTGTTGTCTTTATATCTAACCGTAGATGACGAGAAATGCCTGCTCAACACCCCTATTTTGGTAGAAAGAAGTAATTATTTTAGTTTTGTAAATCAAACTTGAATTTTGGCAGATTCAAGGAACATATACTCTTTTTTTTTTATAAACAAGACAATCAATTAAGGCCGGTCACGAGTTCCTCGTTGTAAAAAGGAAGGGAGAAACAGAAGCAAATGTTTAAATCCGTGGGGACTCTATCATATACTCTTTCTTGCCAACAAGTTATCACTTTTATAGTTAGGTACACACGATCACGTTGATAGTATTATTGGAGACACCATGACCATACCTCCATAATCTCTAACTAAACTAATACTATTGATAAAGTCTTTATTGGCCATATTACCTCCATAAAAATCGGTCACACACCGGCATTTAGATAAAATAGAGCCAAATCAAAAGGAAAAACAAATATATTTTTTTGAAGATAAGGATAAGCGTTAACGTTTCCCAGAAATTAAAGGGATAACAAACAAAAGAGCCACTAGATGTGAATGGTCAAGGAAACACGTGGAGAATGTAGATGAATAACGAAGACTAAATCATAAGTCATGAAGCAGACAAAAGTGCAATAATCAGAATATGAGCATAATTGTGCAACTAACATATTCTTCTGTTATCTATATTATCTTCTTTTTTTAAAAAAAAAAACACCCACTTTGATACGATAAAACCAATTCTGTTTTGTCTTTGCTTTTTTTCTTGCTGAATAAAATTTGTTTTATAAATATCAAAACAAGTAACGCAAATGATACGCCACTAGAAATCGGATATGCAGACATATGGTCGATGCTACAAAACCCAAATTTGATCTAAAATGCAAGTAAAGTGTAACAAACACGCAACCATGCAGATTATAGACGAATATGGACGATTAAATGGTTGAGTCGAATATAGACGAAGATTTTTTTTTTGGTTTGGTCGAAAAGAGGATATATACTATGTATCGCGTGGCAGAGGAGCATTAAAAGAGAGTAGAGGATGATAATTAAATACCACTCATGAAGCCGCTGCATTCCATTCCGTAGCCTGCACGTTGACCAAAGCTTATTTTATTTTATTTTATTTTATTATTTTGAATGAATCAACTAAAATTTCTAAAACAGATTATTCGATGAACAGGGAGAAAAAGAAGAAGATGTTACCATGGCAGAGGAAGATGAGAGCTCTGGGAGAAGAAGATGGAACCCATCTGCAGGCAAACAACTCGACGCCTCTCGAGTTTCTTATGTATTCCTGTTTAGTAAATAAAAACACGAAACTGTCAAAAAAGTAAAAAGTCGTTTGATGTGTCCTGAAACAGAGAGACTGTGAGAGAGACCTCCTCGTAATCAAACTTTAACTTCGTCATGATCCTTGTATATATATATATATGCTTTGAAATATTCTTCAATTAATTTTTTGCGGTGGAGAGAGAGAGAAAACGAGCTCTTTGCGTTTATGAGAGAGAGAAGAGAGCTGGACGGAAGATTGGAAAGGCGGTTATATCTATTTTGTAGTGATTGATGATCTCATCTCTTTTTTTCTTTCTAAATTTCTAGTGGGAAATAATTTAGAGAAAAAAACACACTAAGATTTGTGGCTTAGCCATCATTCAGAAGAGTCCTCTGTCTTCTCGTTTTGGGCTTTTAGTTTTCTGGAAGATATCAGATGTGTGTTTGAACTCTATTTGTGAAACAGAAGCCCACTCATTCAATCATTGGTAGTTGGTACCACAAAATATCAAATCAATCAACCATTACATCCTAAATGATTCAACTTATGAAAAAATCCTTTCATCACTTACCTTTTTAATAACAAGCTCCACGTTCAACAGGTAGCTAGTCCATTTCCGAGACTAGAGTTACAACTTATATTTATCGGGCCATGTTATGGTTTTAATTCATGGTTTTAAGTCGCAAAAAAGGATAGCAACGTAAATAAATAGAAAGCGGAATGTATAACAAAACTGCAATAATAATATCCTCAAGTATGCAACATTGATAGTAAGAGCATAAAATTTCAAAACATTCCATGAAATCGCTAAAACAAAACCACCGTCAATCATTAAGTTTCAGCTTAGTTCATTCTCTGGGCAGCCTCCTTGGCAAGAACCCTCTCCTTAGCTTTGGTCTTGGCTTGAGACTTGGATCCCATTATGCCTCCTCCCCACTTCTTCCTGTACTCCTCGTACTTGTCGTTGAAGTTTGCCTACTCAACCCACAAAAAGAACACGTTAAAAGATACAGTATAGTACAAACTGTTCCACAACTGAAGTTGAGTTTTAGTACCTTGATAGCTTCAAGGATTTTGCTGAACTCGAGCTTATCCTCGTTCTTGACAGTGGTCAAGCACAAGCAAGCAGCGGTCTTCTGGTGAACAACCTGCAAGTAGATGCGAGAAATGATCATCAAATCAAGGCCAAGAGTGAAAATGCATTGAGAGGCGAATCTCTATAATACCGTTCCAAGACGAGATTTGCCTTTAACAATGCAGTAAGGCACTTCCATCTTCCTACAAAGAGCCGGTAACCAGACGACAAGCTCAATGGGGTCAACATCGTGAGCAATGACAACAAGCTGCGCCTTGTTCTGCTCGATCAAGTAAGTCACGTGGTTGAGCCCATACTTGACAACAATGGGCTTCTTGGATTCAGAAGGCTTTCCCTCAGCCTCGGCTTGGGCCTTTTTCAAAAGACGATCCTTCTTTGCAGCCTTGTCCTCAGGCCTGTACTTCATAAGAAGCTTGAAAAGCTGGGTCGCGAGGTTCTTGTCAAGAGTCTTGGTGAACTGGTTCAAAGCAGGAGGGACCTTGAGCCTCTGCTTGAGGATACGCTTCTGCCTTTGGAGACGGATGGACTTGGGCCATTTGATGTAACGAGTCAAGTCCTTCTTAGGAGGGAGAGCTCCACCGATACCGAATTGCTTTGGCCTTCTCTCAAACAACGGGTTCGTAACCTTCTCCTGATAAAACAAAAAAAAAAATTGAATAAGAGAGAGTAGTGCACAATAGTAGAAAGCAATTAGAGGATTACCGTTTTTTTCTTGGCAACAACTTTCACTCCCTTCTTGGGTGCCTACCAATCAGAAACACATCAAACAAACGGAGGTAAGCATCAGAATCAAATACATAAGACCTATAAGAAACAACTAGCTCGATGGATTCCACAAGACAAAACCAAACAAAGCTAGAATCCTAATGTAATCATTTTATGTTGGTTTCGAGCTACTTTAAGAATCTAAAGACCATTGCAGATTGGTTAAGAGCTAACATGATCGAGTGGTACATAAACAACAGAGAGAAAAAAACGAAGCTCAAGTCGACATACCATTGCTACAGAGGGGACGGCGGAGAGTGGCAAAGAAAGACTCCAATTTAGGGTTTGGTGTTAACACATTCTTTATATATATATAAAGGACTGAGCGACTTCTGTGATAATTACATTTTTGGCCACGTACTTTTTTTTTTTTTTTTCATTTTTGGGTGGGGCAAAAATAATTTTCTGGACCAAACATATAATTTTTTTGTGAATTTTTCTTTTCATTTCTTTTTTAGTTTTAAACAAATTTAATACTCCCCCTATTAAATGTAAGATGTTATGGTTAGTACACACTTATTAAGAAAATTATTTTTTATCTAAAAAATATCATTAAAATTATAAACTTAAAAACTACTCAACTAATTACAAAATAAAACTATTAAATTTGATTGGTTACACAGTTTTTGATAAACATAAATTATCTAAAAAGATGAAAACACTTATATATTGAAACATAAAAATTATTTTAAATATCTTACATTTCAGAACAGAGAGTATTCTTTTCATTTTCAATCAAAACCTAAATTATAGTTTTATAACTCTAGATTATTACAAAAAAAACACCAGCACAAAAAAATTTACTGGCTGGAATATGATAATCAGTGGACAGTAAAATCATCACTTGTGTTTTTCTAAAAAAAAGGATAATTTCTATCATCTTTCATGAGAAATGTACAGTTTATACATTAAGGCCATTCCAACCAACCAGAGAAGGCATACATATAGACTCATTGAGTTGAGGATTTTCAGTAAGAAAAAAACGAACATATTGGTTAAAGCAGGAACCAAAGTCTGTTTCAAAACTTTGCCGGAAAACTGCATCCGAATGTTCGATCGGTAAACCCTCACAAACTCCTCCGGCAGAGAAAGAGAGATAAACTCTGTCTGTAACTTTTACTTTCTTATCTACACCAAAAAAAGAAGAAGACAACACTGCCAAGAACAAACAAAGGAACATCAGATTTGTGTTTTTGAGTAAGCATAACTAAGAAAATGTAAATGAATAAACCATCCTTACCTACTTAAAGAGCCTATCACCACTACAGAGAATCTACTGTTATTCCAAACTCTTGTAATCTTATTCTTTCCTTTCTTTGTAATAATGAAGAACAGTTAACAATCTGCCAGAAAACATTCAAATTAGGCTCTCAGCCCCAGAGATCATAAAACCAAAAAAATAATATGGTAATTGATGTATCAAAATGGCAAAGGATTGTACAGACCTGATAATGAGATATTGGCTGCTCTGTATATGTACTCCATACATGGTTCTTGGATAATTAGTTGGAAAGGAAGCATCTGAAGGAGTCAAGAGTCAAGTTCCTTCCTTGGTTTACCAGAAACCTCGTCATAGCACCATTAGTTGGAAAGGAAGCATCTGAATGTGGTTTCTGAAGTAGATATCAAATTTAAAAAAAAGGCAGGCATGGATCCAGAACATTTATTCTCTGTCTTCTCATTACTTGATGATCTTTACTTCAAAATGTCTCAAGACAAAACAGACTCCATTCTTGTAGAATATGTTACTGTCCCAAGTTTGTCACTAAAGAACCTTGTGTGGACTATTTGGGCCTTTCACCCTTCCTTTGCTTTCCATGCCTTTTTTGTGTCCTTGTTTGAGCTTAAAAATCAGAATTGTACAAACAAACTAAACTTGAGTGGGTGTTGGGCGTTCGACAAAGTGGGCATTCTTGCTTCTCATTGCACCATTCCATAATGCAGCTCCTGCACATCAAAGATGACCCTTTCACTATATTACGCAAAATGTATAGATTGAAATTGTTTGGATTTAGAAATAATGGAAGAGGAAGGTTTATTTACCAACAAAATACATGACCACAAGGAGTGGCCGTCGGGTGCTGACGGCTGCTTAAGCAGAGAGTGCATTTTCCTACTGCCTGCAACCACAAGTACATAACAAACTGACTTGATCAAAGATGAGATTAAAAAATACACCACAAAGGACTTTTTTTTTAAAATCAGAAATGCAATAGAATAGTCCCAAAACAGGATTAGTAAATGGCCTCGTCTCACAAGAATAAAACAGCTTAGGACCAGTCAAGTGGTCATCTAATCTTCGATATCACGAGGCCAAACCAAATATTATACTAAGAGTTGTGTGCCTCTCTTCCAAACTCATCAGTATTCAAAATAATATTAGGGGATTTCAGAATAACAGAGGTTTATAAGTTGTTTATGAATATAGTACCTCGGTAGTTGAAGTTGCATCGGAGGGAGACCAGTTTCCCTTCTCAGCTTCTGGAGTAATCAAATTTCCCTCTTCGTTTAAAACAGGCAACCCTCTCCCTGCAATAACAAAACATACCATTTTAAGTTGAAACAGTGTGATGCATGACAAGCTATATATATTTTAAGCCTATGTTACCATCTTCTCTCACATTCATTTCTTGATAACTTTATCGTTTGGTGCCAGTTTATATCATAATTTGACGACATTATTTAATAATTTAAGGACATGAAAGTGAGACAGACCTCCTGAGGTTTGATAAGATCCTAGAGATGCCTGCTGAACTGAGCTTGTGATAGATGACAAATTACTCCGACGCAAGCCTTCAGCAGCAAGGATGCACAACTGGATTAAAAGGAAAACCCCGAGAATTTGGTATCTGCCTCATCAAGAGTTTAAGGGATTTCAGTCACTTAGTGTTGGCAAAATCCAAACAGTTGCAGACAGCAAAAAAAAAAATCATCACCTAGGTCTCTGATTCAATTGCTTTCCTATGAATACATAACGAACCCCAGAGGCACGTTTCGATATATGATAATATAGACCTGAAAAGAAAAGAAAGAACATCAAAAAAAAAAAAAAAAACTGTTTAATCTAATTTCAAAAAAAAAAAAAAAAGTCACCTTCAAAGTAGAAGAGCATCAAATTGGCACGGAGAAGCACTTGTAAGACTTCACGGGCAACAGGGAGAACCTGAATAAAAACACACACACACCCCATTACTCAGCAAAGAAGAAAAACAAACCAAACAATAAGAACTAAACCATTAACTACCACAGGCCATCTTCGAACAGCTCGGTGCCACAACCTCTGAACTCTATCTTTGAACCTAGTTAATACAGAAGAAGCTGAAGACGGAAGATCAACCATTCTCGGTGACTGATCATCCTCATCAAAGGTAAACGCTTGTGTGGCAGCTCTTGAGCTGTAAAAAAAAAAAACAAAAGTACATATATTAACACAACCATATTCTGTTAGTTTTCAAAAAAAAAAGAAGATATATCATCACCTAATCCTCTCGGCGATATAGGGAACTGCAGTCTGATACAGTATGAACAAAGCGCGTCTAGCAGGTGTAGGAGAGAGCCCATAAGGTCCTGCAACCTAAAATTAAAATAAAGAGATGGCTTCTTAATCAGAAATCATCTAAAAAAAAATGGAGAGTTTGTGTAAGAAGGAACCTGTATAATGTCACAATACTCCTCTCCTAAAGTTTGTTGCCCTGAACCAGTCGTCAGAACGAAGTAAAGCATCTGCCCAACAAGTTTCATCTGCCCCCTCACAAGAAACCGAACACGTCATAAATAATAAAGCTGTAATTACAAAAATCTCAAAAAGGAAAGGGGTGGTACCTCTTTTTGGTAAGCAAGAGCAATTCTTGTACCGAAAAGGTGTCGGAAGGCGTCGCGGCAGGCTTCGTGGATGAAAGAAGCGTATTGATCGTCTTTCTCTGCCGCTCTCATTATCTCCGGCTGAGCTGCGAGCGGGAATCGCCGGATTCCACCATGAGTTCCACTTGAACCTGGTTCGTCAGGGCCCGGGCTCGAATCGCCCCCGCTGCGAAGCCTCACCATCCCCACAGTTTCTTCTGGGAGTTTGTTTAGTGTTTCGGTTCGATTGGAGTGAGTGCCGATGATGTTTATCGATGTGGTGATGATGTCAGCTAGTTTTTTCTAACCCGCAAATTATTAATTTCTCTAGTAAATAAAGAAAGAGAAGAGATGAATATTTAATTTCATTATTTCAATGAGTAAAATAATCTTAGTATATGAAAACAAAGTATCTAATTGGTAACCGTCACAACACCAGAACCAAATATGAAAAAATGAATAGACATAAAATTGTAAAAACAATAAAAAAGAATTATCCTTATCAAATTTCATGAGGGACAAATTAGTTCTATTTTATTTTACAATAAAAAAAATGAGAAGAAATGAAAGGACAAAATCATTCTTGGTAAATAATAAAATTTCTTTTGATTCATTTGGTCATGGGTTAAACCCGACGAGTAAAATTTCTTTCGAATGCAATCAAGTATCAAAATATACAGGAAATGGTTATAGAAACTATATCAAACTGAAAATCACATTTTATGTGGTTATAAATCAATCATTTGAAAATATATTATTTATCATACATTCATATAATCTTGTTGTTCGAAAGATCCCTTTCAAAAATAAAAAGAGCTCACAGAGAAATAAAGACGTATTCTTTTCAGAAAACAAAATTTAAAAACAAAAAATGCTTACAATGTATCTAAGTTGCCGATACGAGATAGCTCAACCGGGATTGGACCTCTGATATTGTTGTTTGAGAGATAAACAACAGAGAGATCCAGAGAGAAAAAAACGAAGCTCAAGTCGACATACCATTGCTACAGAGGGGACGGCGGAGAGTGGCAAAGAAAGACTCCAATTTAGGGTTTGGTGTTAACACATTCTTTATATATATATAAAGGACTGAGCGACTTCTGTGATAATTACATTTTTGGCCACGTACTTTTTTTTTTTTTTTTTCATTTTTGGGTGGGGCAAAAATAATTTTCTGGACCAAACATATAATTTTTTTGTGAATTTTTCTTTTCATTTCTTTTTTAGTTTTAAACAAATTTAATACTCCCCCTATTAAATGTAAGATGTTATGGTTAGTACACACTTATTAAGAAAATTATTTTTTATCTAAAAAATATCATTAAAATTATAAACTTAAAAACTACTCAACTAATTACAAAATAAAACTATTAAATTTGATTGGTTACACAGTTTTTGATAAACATAAATTATCTAAAAAGATGAAAACACTTATATATTGAAACATAAAAATTATTTTAAATATCTTACATTTCAGAACAGAGAGTATTCTTTTCATTTTCAATCAAAACCTAAATTATAGTTTTATAACTCTAGATTATTACAAAAAAAAACACCAGCACAAAAAAATTTACTGGCTGGAATATGATAATCAGTGGACAGTAAAATCATCACTTGTGTTTTTCTAAAAAAAAGGATAATTTCTATCATCTTTCATGAGGAATGTACAGTTTATACATTAAGGCCATTCCAACCAACCAGAGAAGGCATACATATAGACTCATTGAGTTGAGGATTTTCAGTAAGAAAAAAACGAACATATTGGTTAAAGCAGGAACCAAAGTCTGTTTCAAAACTTTGCCGGAAAACTGCATCCGAATGTTCGATCGGTAAACCCTCACAAACTCCTCCGGCAGAGAAAGAGAGATAAACTCTGTCTGTAACTTTTACTTTCTTATCTACACCAAAAAAAGAAGAAGACAACACTGCCAAGAACAAACAAAGGAACATCAGATTTGTGTTTTTGAGTAAGCATAACTAAGAAAATGTAAATGAATAAACCATCCTTACCTACTTAAAGAGCCTATCACCACTACAGAGAATCTACTGTTATTCCAAACTCTTGTAATCTTATTCTTTCCTTTCTTTGTAATAATGAAGAACAGTTAACAATCTGCCAGAAAACATTCAAATTAGGCTCTCAGCCCCAGAGATCATAAAACCAAAAAAATAATATGGTAATTGATGTATCAAAATGGCAAAGGATTGTACAGACCTGATAATGAGATATTGGCTGCTCTGTATATGTACTCCATACATGGTTCTTGGATAATTAGTTGGAAAGGAAGCATCTGAAGGAGTCAAGAGTCAAGTTCCTTCCTTGGTTTACCAGAAACCTCCTCATATCAGCCTCTTCTTGGATTTTTTTTTTGTACAAATGATTATGGGATCCAAAACAAATGCTCAAAACGCACGTGGAGTCGCAAGGCAAACAGATGATTCTTTTCACCATCAGTGGAGTCGCAAGTCTTGGTTTTAGCTTGTCTTTCACCGGTTATTGGCCTTCATTGCAAGCTTCACTAAACGTAGCAACCCCTCCAAGTCTTGGAAGTTGTAATCTAGGGCGCTTTTAATGGATAGAATCCCCTCTCCTTGTTGTTGGGCCTCCTCCAGGTTTTCAACAGAAGCTGCCAATGCCACGCGTGATTTCCTCGAGGCATCCATTCCCAGGTTCACGTTCTGAGCCTACAAACAGTTTAAGAGTAATGAATCATATCACTTCATCTTCCATTTTCACCAACTCTATATATCTAAGTTGCAAGAGGCATTAATAAGACTTACAAATTGAAGTAGACGTAAAATATTAAAGCGGTTTTGCGCAGAAATGGCGTGGTTCCCAGCAACTAAAGGAGAGCTGATCCCCCTTGAGTTTCCAACTTTATCTGCTCCTCCTGCTGGATGGTTCACGTTGTCAACATCCGAGGCAGAAGACGAAGGAGACTCTCCTAAAAGTCAAGTGACAAGAAGAAGATTACAACGTGAAACATTGCCAGGAATTTGAGTATCTCCAACTAGCTAGCTTACCTGGAGGAACCATTTGCAAAGAAGTCTGCAATTCATGTCGATATCTATTAACACTGATGTAAGAGGAATTGACCACTCTCATATACGCGGCTTCCATGCATTTGTAAGCCAGCGCGGCAGCTCCCATATCTTTAGACTTCTCATACTCTTGCGCACAAAATCTATCATGCAAAAAAAAAAAAAAATTATAAATGGAAAAAAAAAAGAATGAACAGAGATGTCTCCTTTTCCTCACAACTCTAAAATTACCCGCATAGATTCGCTGTGCTAATATAGATATGCACAGACTGAGCCATTGTCTCTCCTTGTCTACTAGCATTCTCGTTGCTGCTCATCTCCAAGACAAAAGCGCCATGAAGAAACTTGATGCAAGCCTGGAAGTAGAGCTCAATGAACTCAAGGTTTGACAAAGAGTCCTGCACCAACAACAACAAGAGCAAGACCTGAGAAGAGAATAAAAGACGACACCGCAACTGAATTATGAGAAGAAGAATAAAAAAACCTTGAGGCGATCAGCCGTGTGTTTTAAGTCTTTAGCTTCTTTTAAAATATTATGGCCGGCTTGCACAGATGTTACTTCCTTTCTCAAGGGGCTTGGAGAAGGCTCGTTTCTCCTTCTTATTTGGGTTGTTGCCTTTATAGAGGGATCCCCTTGGACACCTCTGGATGATGGTGGACGTGATGGAGAAGCTAAATCTGCTTTATTACTCCTTTCTGATATTCTTTCAACGTCATGAGGTCTTGGAATGTTTGGTCTCGCGACCGTATCTACTCTACCGTCAGGACTATCATGGTGTATCTTCTTATCGATTTGTCTCGGACCGTCCCGTGATTCAGAAGACATATTAATGCTCTTGTCTTTGCACCGAGAAGATAAACCTTTTCCTGACTTCTTCGCCAGAGAATCATTGCTATGACGTTGATGATCGCTAGGCTGCTTTCCTTCGCCACCATTCTCAAAATTGGCATCCAGAGAAGGTTCAGCACGCTCTTTGGCTTTCAAAGATCCTTTATTATCCCAAACGTCAAGGACAGAAGATTCATTTGATCCATGTTTGTCCTTTGTCCGCGTTTGCGATCTATCACTCCCACCATCATCTTCACCTTCACCATAAGATGAGTCTACTTTCTTCTTTCTCGCGGATGCACTTTTCCCCAAGTTGGAGATCCTCATAGGTGAGGACGTCACGGACTCAACAGGCGAACATTTAGCTTCGTGGGAGCTGTTTCTTGGTTTATGAGAATCGGAAATCTTAGAAGAACTAGACGTGGCCGCAACATGTCCGTGCTCTCTTCTCGAGTGACTTGTGTTCTTCTTTTCCGACTTCACATTGCCATGAGAAAAACTTGGCTCCTTGTCTTCTTTGAGAACTCGAGCTTTCTTTCGCTCATGGTTTCCCTCCCCAGCATACAACCGAGAACCATGGCTTTCTTTCAGTTTCCTCTTTTTACTGCCCCCTGTGCTATTGCTATTTCCCGTGTCCGATGCTCCTCCTCCTTCCTCTTTTGGCACTTTAGAGGTGGTGACTCGAGGCTGGGAGTTTCTCTCTGCTGACGCGGCAGGGACACCACTACTCGAGGTAGGACGTACATTGCAGTGTTCAGATTCATCAGGAAACAGAAAACTTTCAATCTTCATTTTCTTGGCCAGCATTGAGCTCTCTTGATCTGCCTTCCTTTTGTTATTCACCTTCAAGCTCCTTGACTCATCAGAAAGGTTTCCTTTCACTTTCTGTTTATGTTTACGCCTCTCTTCGTCGACCAGGTCACTACCTCCATGCGAATTGTGCACGTTTCCGTTTCTTGCTGATGTAAGGACTGTCTTCTTGCTAGTTTCCGCATTTCGAGAAACTTCTCTATCCGTTCCATTGTCTATCTTTCTTAAACCCTTTTTCTTCTTTTTTGTGTTGTCATCACCCTGAGGTTTAAGACCACTCTGCATTGAAGCTTGGCTGTCAGGTGCAGGAATCTGATACAACGCATACAGAGCTTTCGTCGTTTCATCTTCAGGTACATGGCAATAGTTCGCATCAGGTCTAAACACACACATTATCAAAAAGAGAATCAAACACACATTCCAGCCAATGGTAAGACACAATAACGGAGAAGTAAGTAAGATAACTCACAGCCAGTTAAGCATTGTGCACATCCATTTCTTAGAAAGGTCTTTTGGTAAGACACCGTAAGGAAGAAGCCGCCACTTTCCACACTGGTCGCAAGCAACCCAATTGTCTTGTATGACCACGGGATTCGCTTTCGGAAGGGAAGGATCCGAACCAAGTTTGCTCGCTACCCGTCCAGGACCAACGTTTTGAGATTCTGCACGTGTGAAGCTCGACTTTTCAGGCATGTCTTCCAAGGCAGGAAGTCCCTTCTCCGACATCGAACAATTCTGTTCCTCTTCTTCTTCAGCAGAGTCCTCCATATCTCCAAAAAAGTCTTTGTAAGTGTCCTCAGTTTTTTTGCCATCATTTTTCGGTTTCATGGCTAACACTTCCTTCTTCTCAGCTTGACCATTCATCTTAGAACTTCTATGTTCCTTAAACTTCGATGACGACCGCAGCTCCTGTTCTATATGATCAGACCTCTTCTTATGACCACTTTTCACCTTTGCCGCACTCGTTTCTTTTTTGACTAAATCAGGGGCTTTACTCCCTTTGTGTATGCCAACTTTCCTCGAGTGTCCTGAAGCATCATCATTAGTCTTTTTATTTTCCCGAACACTTCCAGCTGAACCAGTCTTTGGATCTTTATGACGAGTTAGATCCCACGTTCTTCTGTCGACGTCACCCACCGTTTCCCCCTTGACACTGCCATTGCAGTTTTCCTTGGACGCATCAGATAATTTACTACTGGCCCTTTCGTTGTTCTCCGGATATGATGTGTTTGTTTCCGTCGGCTCCTTCACGGTGACATCAATTCCATCTAACACACTCTTCTTACTGCGAACATTTGTCTCCACCATCCTTCTTTTCTTCTCTACTGATTGTTTCTCCCCAGCTTTTTGAGTTTCCACACCTTTCGCCATATACTTATATCCGTTTTGGGGGGTTTCCCTTTCGATGAATCGAAGCAGATCATCAGAGAGAGGAGATAGCAACTGATAATGATCCACGGGAAAGGAAGTCATTGCCTGCATATAAGAATGTACCAAAACGATGAGTATCTTACAACAAAGGAGACCGCTTGAGTACTTCCAAAAAAAAAAAGAAAGGAAAAGCTCACATTAAGAATGCAAGTTGGAGACTCCAACGGAGAACAACCTTGAGGATCCCCATTCATTCCCTCACTACCTGAAAGACTATTATTATTATCTGATGACAAAGAAGGCGACAGATCAAGTCCGAGGCCACTTTTTATCGCGGCAGCATTATTATCTGTAGATATATTATCTGATCCCATCTTTATCCGGAGCTTCAGAGAGTTTTGTTTACTGAAGACACCAGGTTTCTTGGTTTCAGATTCCTGTCTGGAACTAGAGTTGGGTTTCTTGGACTTCATTGATTTTTTGGGGATTCTAGAGGACGCAAGCCCAGGTTTTGCCTTTTTAGGAACAGTAGAAGAAGCTGCATTACCACTCTGGGACTGAGAGAAAATAAAAAGAGTAAGTATTATTACAGCATTTACAAAACAAAACAGAGAGAAAAAAGAAACATATACCTCGCCTAGTAAGATGTTGGGAGATCTAGTCCCTGCAGAGCTCTGAGGCTTTGCCGGTGTCTTTGGATGAGACCAAAGAGGGGAACGTTGGTAAGTTGGCAAGAAAGAGCCATAGCCACCAAATTTGGCCCCTGTAATAAAAATATCAAAGGACTAGTTTCACACTTTGTGACCCCAAACGAAGAAGAAGAACAGTTGCTGCCACGCATGTAACATACCAAGATTCTCAGCTGAAAAATCGCCCTTGAAGTCTTTCTTGAAATGTCCAAGTATGTTTTGAAGCTTGTCATCCTTCAACATAAACAATAGAAAGTAAAATTCAAAAACCGAAACACTGATTACTTTCCAAGATAAAAGACTCCGAGGTCCTAAGCTTGAGTGTTCAACAGATGAAAATAGCATTTTGAAAACCTCATATAAAACTTTATACTGTAAAACTGTAACCAATGCATAATCTGTAAATTATTACATGGAACAAATACTAAACAAGCGGCAATTCTCATGCCAAAGACATCCAAAAGGAAGGTAAGATAAGCCAAGGCATCATTAGTTTAAAAAAATTGACCAATCTGCGAAATTGATCTAAACGTTGAAGTTGAATGGTAATGAAATTACCAAACAAAAGTATCCATAAGAATTAAAACAATATAAGAATAGCAACCAAGTAAATAATATCCCTACCAAAGTGAGACAATCTAATAATCAAAGACACTAAGGTAAGACAACAATGCAACATTAACAGAATGAGTCATATGGGTGAGAAGGTGGAGGGGTGTTACAATGTAAGAGAGATCGTTGTCAGGGTCAATGGTTCCACCAAAATCATTAAGAGTATTGTAAGAGCAAGCCTCTCCTTCTTCAAGCTCAGACTCCTCCATATCCCTCTTCCACACCAACCAAAACCCTAGCAGCCCCTTTGTAACATTGCAATCCCCAAATTAGACTACTACTAAAAATATCAGCAAGTAACTAACACAAAGCTCTTCTTGGCTACCAATCCACGAAACAGTAAAGCCCCCCGACACAAATCCACCTAACGAGTTTGCCCTCACACACGGGGGACAAAATCGAAACCCAGAACGTAAAAAATTTCGTTTGTTCAATTTCCACAAATTGAATTTAAAAAAGAAACAAAAAAAATTGGGACGGAATCAGAGCAGAATATTTTTGGGATTATACGTTTACCCTCGAAGGAAGGATCAAAAGAGTTTCGATATCTCCTAATCGCTGGACAAATCAATTCAGCAAAAGAGCAAACTAACCCAACGTAGAATGAATCTCCCGGGTTTTGATATGGAGCAGCCGCGGTTTTTTATTTATTTATTTATTTATTGCATCTTTCCATTTTTTTTTGTTCTACGTGTCGTATGATTAAAATATGATTTAAACTCTGATTTTATTTTATTTAGTTATTTACGAGCTTAAGATAAATCTCTTAGCTTACGGCCCACTTGGCTGGTGCTGTGGTGGTCTGAATATTCAATGTGCATGAGCGCGCGTGCGAAAGTTCCGGCGTGTGTTTTAAACTCGCGTTTTCTTACTATTAATTAATTGTCATTAAGAGATAACGTTAATGATATTGGTAACTTTAACTCATGGGGGTCATGCACTTATATTTTTTCATTCACCATATTTATACGTTTTGTGATTTGAGCATGTTTTCATATATTTAGATGTTTAATTACTAATTTATTAGCTTCTTGATGGAAATTATGAGAAGTCTGGTGCTATTATGAAACACAAATATAAGCATCGCGAGATATAACTACTATGCATGTAACATTATAACTACTTTATATATCTCCATACAGCTACACTTATTATTGTATGCGAATGTTGACCTAATTTATAAAATTGGCATCCAAATTCCAACACGTAATAACTTATAGCTACATTTTTTTACAATATAGTAATTAACTAAGAGAAAGGAAAAAGTTAGGGCAATTGTCAATAATAGCACCATTTGAAGTTTATGTCACAAAAATAGCACTAGAAGGAGAAAGTCACAAAAATGACATTCATTAAAGGGTAAAATATCCCTAATACCCTTGGTTTAAAATTAAATAAACAAACAAAATAAATATAAATAAATAAAATAAAAATAAATAAAATAAAAAAAAGAAATTTTTTTTATAGTTTCAGATTATATTTTTCAGATTCGAAATTTTTATAATTTTTTTTTGAATTTTTTTTTCGAATTTTTTTTTTATTTTTTTTAGTTTTCTTTTTATAATTTAAAAATACTTTTTGAAACTGTTTTTAAAATTTTTATTTTTATTTTAGTATTTATTTTTTATAAAATTTTAAACCATAATTCCAAAACTCCACCCCCTTAACTATAAACCCTAAGATTTGGATTAATTAACCCAAGGGGTATAAGTGTATGTTTACCTCTTTAATGAAATCTATTTTTGTGACTTTGAGCCTTGAGTGCTACTTTGGGAACAAAAACTTGGTTTGATGCTATCTTAGTCTTTTTCTCAAAAAGTTATATGAAAGAAATAAACGTAAAGAGACGGTGGCCAAGCCAACAAACAAAAAGGTAAAAATAAGACAAATTTCTTCTATATACAAAAACATGTATCTGATATCATTTTTGACGCGTTTTAAACGATGGCAAGGCTCTGCGGTAGAGCCTGGGTTGTTGATCTGGTACCGTCACGTGCTAAGAAAATGACATATTATTCCCGCTGAATAAAATTCATCACAATGCATATTTAGACATATCAAGTAAAATATTGTGATTATTCGTAGATTTTAAAACATAAAAGCTGCGTATAGCAATCTTGGCTTAGAAACAATAATTTGATATTCCTATTTACTTCACGTCATTACAAGCAATTTCATCTTTCCCTCGTCAGTGATACAGAAAAAAAAGAGAGTACACGTTCGGTGAACAAGTGGATGACTCGAGGCATGAGAACATATTAGCTGACGAAAGGACCCCCGCTACTCGTGTGGATAATGTACTAAAATGGTAGAGCAGATCGAAGTACTTCCATCGGTAAATTCAGTACTGCTGGGTAAATGTGTAGTTTCGTCCTTACAGCGAAAAGAGTCTCACTACAGTACATATCTATCCAAGTCAATTAAAGATAGTAATAAAAATTTTTTTATTTAAATACTATTTTTTAATATAATACATAAATTAAATATATATATATATATATAATATTTTAAAAACTAAAATATAATACTATAAAACTAATTCATGTATAAATATTAATATATCAAATATAAATATTAATGAAAATTAAAAATTTAATATGTTTTAAAAATATGGATCCGATCCGGATACCGAACCTAAAAATTAAGATATTTGGATCTGGATTCGGTTTGGACGGATCCAAAATTTTACTATCCGGTTTCGGATCCAGACATCCCAGATATCTTATTTTCGGAGCGGATCCAGAGCGAATCTCGGATCGAATCCGGATCTCAGATAATAAGTCTTAGAGTATCTGTAATAGGAGTCCTTAAGGGGGAGTTCTTAGAAAAAAAAATTAAATAATCGGTAAATTTTACCAAAAACTAAAGATTCAATTCTTAAAATTTTTAAATAAAAAATCTTTTTTAATAATTCTTTGTACTATTTGCGGATTTCCACGACATGTAACGATCTGCGATTAGTTGATATATATTTTTTTATCTGAAAAAAAAATATTTAAAAAATCAAAATAAACTTTTTCTAAGGACTCTTATTTGCATTGCGGATTCTATGAGGCTTATCTCCACCTTAAGGATCAGACACGTTGAATGCGTGCTCTCACGCTCTGGAACACGTACGTACACATCTTTTTATTGTTCACCAACTTGACTTTAAGATACACACGTGCTACTGGAATTAGATGACGAATTACTGGATTAGTGGGCCTTTGATGGGCTTTAGGCGCTACTGGATCAAATTCCTGAGTACGTATATACTTATATTTTTTTATCCAAATTGGAGATCTTATAAGATTTTTTCAAGTTCTTCATAACGTATATGCATTATCATTTTAGGGGTCGAGAATGACGATGAACTCGCTTCCCAGGAGGTTCGGGAGAGATCAAGGATACCTAGATCGAGGGAGGAGATCCGGTTCAGAATCCGAGGAAGAGTTGAAGGGGCTAAGCCACGAGGAGTATAGGAGGCTTAAACGCCTCAAGATGAGGAAATCTGGTAAGTTCTGCATTTGCGAGAACACTCCGAGTCCGCCTAGAGATCCCTACGAGGTGGACTCCGATGAGAACGCCGCCGACGACGAGGTTCCGGAGAAGGATGTTGATGATCAGAAACTGAAAGGCGAGTCTGAGTCTGGTAAGTCGGAATCTGAATCCGATAGATCTAGGAAGAAGAGAAAGAGTAAGAGGTCTAGGAGTAAGCGTAGGCGATATAGCGATAGCGACTCTGAAGAGAGTGAGAGTGATGATTCGGATGAGGAAGAAGAAGAAGAAAAGGAGAGGACATAGGAGGAAGAGGAGATACAGTGATGATGAATCTGAGGAAGAACGTAGCAAGAACACTGATTCGAAGGGGAAGTTGGAAGAAGCGGTGAAGGAGCCTGAGCTTGACGAAGAGGAGATGAAGATGATTATTGAATCGAAGAAGAAAGCTTCAGCTCCCGAAGATGAAGAAGAAGAAGCTGAGGTGGGACCAATGCCGTTACCTAAAGCTGAAGGACACATCAGTTACGGTGGTGCTTTACGACCTGGTGAAGGAGACGCTATAGCACAGTACGTTCAGCAAGGGAAACGTATCCCGCGTAGAGGAGAAGTGGGTCTTAACGCTGACGAGATTCAGAGGTTTGAGGATCTTGGGTATGTCATGAGTGGGAGTAGGCATCAAAGGATGAATGCTATCCGTATCTGGAAGGAGAACCAGGTTTACAGTGCTGAAGATAAACGGGCGTTGGCCATGTTTAACTATGAGGAGAAGGCTAAGCGCGAGGCTAAGGTCATGTCTGATCTGTCCAGGCTTGTGCAGCGCCATATGGGAGAAGAGTTGGGTCCGAATCATGATCCTTTTGGTGCTGGGAAGACTGATGGAGCTGATGATTGATTTCCTTTGCTTCATTCTGCTACTTATCTTATGCTTTCGTTCTTGTAGACTCTTCCTTATCGTTTGTTTGCTGAGGAGTTTCATAGTATATTGCGTTTAATTTACTATGTCAATCACATTATTGCGTTTGTGTCTAAAGATGAAAGATTTAGACTTTAGGGATCTGTTACTGTTTCTGCGCAATTTGCTTGAGCTTCATAGATTATGTTTTAGGATTGTGTTTTATATGACTTACTAGGGTAAACCCGCCCTACGGGTGGGCGTGTAAATACATTATTAGTACAAATTTATTTTAAAATTTTCATTTATTTTAACTAAAAATAGATTTATAATTTTGTACAACAGTTTTATTTATGTATTTTACTCCCTCTGTTTCTTAATATTGTATATTTTAGGATTTTCACAGTTTTTAAGAAAGTTGTTGAAATGTCTATTTTAACCTTTTATCATTACTATTAAAAAAATATCGTAACAAAGAAATCTATGTTTAAACAAAAAGTGATCGATTAACTGTATCATTATTTTGCTTCATTATGTTCCGTTCCCTATATTTAAGATCCCTATATTCCATATTTATTGTAGTCAACATTCCAATGATGAAACTTTACATTTTTTTACTTACTAATTCACGTACATAATGCGAACTTCTTTAAGAAAAAAATTTGATCACCTTCTTTCATATTCATTTTTTCTTTCACCATCTTTTCCAAAAAAACTCATGAACTTTATAAAGAAAAAGAGTTTTTTATGAGATAAGTAGAAAGGAATAATTTTATAGAATACGATTAGAACTTTTACATAGATATAATAATCAATAGTCTATTTGACTTCACTTTAAACGAGGCATTATAGTGTTGAATAAGATTCTTTTCCGTGTACAATTTTAGTAGTTGTGTTTATTTTATCGTAAACAAAAATAATAATAAGTGAAGACAAAACAGACAAACTCAGACCAAATATGCATAGAAAACTGAGAACATACATCTTTTTAAAACAATTTTTTTTTCCAAAACATGCATCTTTAAGGAACGGAGGGAGTACTATTCATTTTAGAAATTATAAAGACACATTTAACATAGTGTCAATATAATCCTACATTTATATATTTTCACATATTTTAACAAAACAGTGATTATTACTCCTTCTGTTTTTTCATGTAGGTAGTTTTAGATAAATGCACAAATACTAAAAAAAAAAGTTATTAATTTTTCCAAAAGTAGTATTTGATATTTAAATTAGGTGTAGTTAAACCAATTATAAATAAGTATATATATTATTTGATTGGTCACACTATACCCAATAAAGATAAAAGTTACTTAAAATTATGAAAATTATTTATATTTTAAAATAAACAAATTTTACTTAAACTTCTTACGATAAAAAAACAGAGGGAGTATTATCATATTTAATATGTACAATATATATTAATCTTAGATCTTGAAGTTTGTAAGAAATAATCGAATAACCACACATGATGCATCTTGTGATTTCGCATGAATTTGTTAGCAAAAGCTGGTTCAAATTAAAAATGGTTTACAAATTTATAAGATACAAATTTTGAGCTAAGTGTTTTCTATTCAAGTTGGATGTTTATAACATTAAAGAAGTATTTGGCCATATATATGCCAGGTACGTTCTGTATCTTAGTATGTATAGCTGTCGGTTTAATACTACGTCGTTACATATAAGTGTTGTCACGATATCAAACATAAATAGTAGGACTCTCCTTTACAACTGCTTTTTTTATTGATCAAATACTCTCCTTTACAACTGCTAAGTGTTAGATTTACAGTGCTCTCAACATTTTTGGAGAATAGAGAAAAAACAAAAAAAAATTTGAAATCGACAAAAAGAGTAAATATGACTGTTGTTAACATTAAGTTTTTACGTAGCCAAATTAGAGGAAAGGCTATCTTTTGGTTTGCTCTTGATCTTTTAGGGAGAATGAAAAGAGATAAAATGTAAATACACATGTGAATTATAAAGTCCACGGCATGCTTGAGTGCCTTTTCATGTTTTTTTAGGATAAACTACACGAAAGTTGTTTATTCTGATCCTCTGCATAAAAGTTGTGCAGCTTCATCTTATCCTTCTCACAAAAGTTGTGTGCTTTGTTGACTGTGTAAACTTGCTCACATACTTGGCATTCTTGTCGAACTTATTTTTATTTTCTGAAAAAAAAAAAGTTAAGAAGTCATCGAAAAAGAAACAAAACTCCTCCAATATTTACTTCAAGCTTAGTCTGATTCTTATCATAAGGAGCTCCAAAATAGTTGTATTATCATGCTTTAACACTATTGAGATAGTCAGTGACTAATTGGATATGCTCTACTTTCTTCTAATCATCTTACATACTACATACACATATTATATACATACAGATTACTAACTACACAGTGTACATACTACATACTACATACACATTGTTGCAATCATATTATCGGCTTAAAGCAAGGGTTCCCTCCAATCCTCGCATCAGAAAAGAGTAGCTAACAACTAACTCTTATCACGGTAATATCATAATTTTAAATTGGTTAAGGAAGAAGAGTCTCTTACTGATGAAAGCATTTATGTGAATGTCATACTGTTGAAAAAGCCGCCTGCCGAGTGTGCTTTGTTCATAAGCTAGGCAGGCGTCACCTTTGTTCTTTCCCTTCTCAACAGTGTAAATCTTAATCTTATAGGGCCGCTGATCTCTGTAACCCCGCTTCTGCTTGATTCTTCCAACCTGTTATAGATTCAACAAAAAATGCACTCCCCATCAGCAAACCAATAAACAAATACAGAAACATGAATCTACTCCAAGGTAAAACTTATTCCCAGATGTAAAGACACAAAAGAAGTAAAAAAAGACCAGTGAAATTAGTTGACCAACGCGTCCAAAGAGATCCTTGAGTTCATCGGTTGTCACATCTGGAGGTAAATTATTGATATATATTCTGGCATTATCACAATTCTCGTCGCACTGCTTGACTTTTTCAGCAGGTGCATCTCCATAGCTAGGTTCCTGGCGTCGAGGAGCACTATCACCATCGTAGCTACCACCCCGACCACCAGTGCTCGGTGCATCACCGCCATAACCCCCTGTGGGACCACCATAAGAAGGGGGACCACCAGCATAGCTTGAAGGCAGGGGAACTGCTTCCATTCCATACCCCATGGGTGGAGGGTAACTGCCAGAACCATCATAGGATGGAATAGCCGCCAAAGGAGGTGGAGAACCCTGACCATAAGAACCATTACCCCTACTATCACTACCATAAGAGCCACCACCACCACCACCGCTCCTACTGCCACCATCATATCTACTACTCTCATAGCTGCTCCTACCACTATCACGACTACTATCACGACCACCACCACGATCGCTGGCACCTCGGCCACCAGTGCCAGAAGGAGTAGGTGCCCCCACACTTGTTACATTCAACTCTCCTTGCAAAGTTCATGTTCCCACAACTATATATACAAAACAGTTTAAGGTTAAATAACTCCAAAACATACTATTCCATAGAGAATCCAATTTCAATCATTACACAGACAGAAAGAATGGATTAAAAGACTAAAGAAGTAATTACCTTGGGTTAGGGCAACGCTAATCACCATCTCTCCCGCCACCATCTCTGCCACCACCACCTCTCCAGCCACCGCCGCCACTTACTCTTACACCGCGATCACCTCCTTGATAACCACCACCGCCTGTATGGAATCAAATCATTAGCAGATTTAAAGAAAGTAATGATTCAACAGAAGAAACCAAGCTAGAGATCTAAAGAATCATAAAGACGTATCCTTTCAGATCTAGAACAATCCAAATCCCATACCTTGATTTCCTCTACCGCCGCCACCGGAATCCACATGAGGATTAACAACGAATCATCGAATCTTGTGCAATCTCAAAACCGCCATTGTTGGCAGACAGAATCCGAGTCTTAGTCTGCGAACCCTAAAATTGTGTCGGAAGAAGATTAAAGTGTATGGGTCTATCTTATCTGGATTTTGGGCCAAATACAATTAACTCATTGTCTATAATCTAATATTCGGGAAAGCCCAGAAACAAAACACAAAAGCTTTCGATTTGTAAATGAGTATGCCACGTGTCGTCACCATATCACCGGAATTTGTGACGTGGAATCTGACGTGGCATGCTTAAGAGGGAGAGAAACCCTACTTTATATATAAAGATAGATAACGAGGTTCAAGTTTATGCGTTTTTCTATAGTGTTGTTATGATGTCTGTCCAAAGATTTTCATTTGATTATTATAGTTCTGAGGCTTTATTCAAGAAGCAGCTACAGACTCGGACAGTTCTTCCATGAGTTCCTTTTGTTCCAAAGCAGCACAAGCCTGCAAAATAACAACGGAACAACATTCTTCAAGACTCACATAATTAACTAACTAATAACAACGCACACAAAATAGATTCAAGGTGAGGGGTTTCACCTGCACTGCATCCTCCAGGCCACCTTCAAGAAATGATGTAAGCGGAAAGTTCATCTTTAGCCTATGATCTGTCACTCTACTATCCTGTAATTTTCAGACATCATAAGCATTACACAAACCATCCTCTTTTCCAAATTTAAGCTTTGAATAATCAAATCCGTGTATTACCTTATAATTATATGTTCTTATCTTTTCTGAACGAGCTCCAGTCCCAACCTGAGATTTTCTTTGATCTCTTATCTTCTCTTGTTGTTCCCTTAATTTGATTTCATACCTACATATGAAAATATCTCAGCGTATCAACAAGTAAGACTGAAGATGAAGAAAGAGGAGGCTGAGAATTTTGTTCCATGCTTACAGTTTTGCTCGAAGAAGCTGGAAAGCACGAGCCTTGTTCCGTAGCTGAGTCCTTTCTTCTGTACAGAAAATGCGTATACCTGATGGTTTATGGACTAGATCTATAGCTGTCTCCACCTTGTTCACATTTTGCCCTGCACACCAACACCACTCTTCAGTATATCAACAAGTGAAACTGCGAGAGAAACATTGACTGAATTTTTTTTAAGATTTTAGCCTGACCTCCAGCGCCACCAGATCTTGCAGTTGTAAGTTCAATGTCCTTGGGGTCAATCACAACTTCTACTTCATCAGCCTATAATAACAACAGAGAGAAGAAAGCAAAGATTACAGTTACAACCAGTCACTAAGTTTTCATAACATTGAAAAAAAAAAACAAAAACATAGGCAATGTGTGAAATGTAGCTTACCTCTGGCATGATGGCAACAGTTGCTGTAGAAGTGTGTACACGGCCCTGCGTCTCTGTTTGAGGGACACGCTGGACTCGATGAACACCAGATTCGTACTTGAGCTTGCTATAGACACGGTTTCCTTTAATCTCCATCACACACGTCTTGTAACCTCCATGTTCAGCCTTATAAAAGTTAGGAAGACATTAGAAGCTATTAACACATGTCTCTAAGTTGCTATGCTTTACTGCAATGTTCTTTACGCAATCCTTAAAATTCCAGAAAAATAGAGCGTCTTACCTCAGAGCATGAAACAAGAGAAAACTTCCAAGAGCTGCGTTCGCTGTACCTCTGATACATTCGAACCTGCAAGTAAAAGAATTAATGCATAGCAGATCGATTCGCCGTTAGATATGAAGCTTACAGTTACTGCATGTGATTGGCCATTAAATAACCATCAGATTGTTGTTATGAAACTCTAAGCAGTGGAATCATCAGATAGATGAGCAGAAGAAATAAAGGGAAGCATGTACCTACAAGGTCACCAGTCCAAATAGCAGCTTCATCTCCACCAGTTCCTGCTCTGACTGTAAGAAGAAGAAGAAACTCTTTATACTCGTACACAGGTGGGTGGGTAGATTTGACAAATGCTACTACTTATCAACATTATAGTTAGTCAGTTTACCTTCGAGCAATATGTTTCTGGCATCAAGAGGATTGGTGGGAAGAAGTAACATCTGACACAAGCAAACACAACGTTACAACTTGAGGATCCGAGTCAAGAGAGACATGGGGCGTCTTCATATTTCGAAACTACTAAACTATGAAACCAAGTCCAAGAGCATTGCCTAATTACATGATGAGGAATAAAAGGGTCGTATGCAAAAACCTTAAGTTGTTTTTCAAGCTCCTCGATTTCTTTAGAGAGGGAGTTAATTTCAGATCCTATCATTTCAGCCATATCTTCATCGTCTCCAGCCTCTTTGGCCAAAACTGAAGCAACAAAACCAATCAAAACCAACTCCAAAAGGAACAAAAAATGAAGGAAAAGTAAAGAAAAAAAGAAGGAACCTTTGGATTCTTGTAACTGCTTCGCACAGTCCTTGAATCTCCTGAAAACGGACACAACCTAAAGACAATCCAAAGAGCTGAAGTCAAATATTAAGAAAAAGATTCAAAACTTTGAAGCAAATAAGTAATGGGAATACCTCGTCAAGCTCGGACATGGACTGTGCTAGTTTCTGGTATTCAGAAGGATTAGAAACAACATCTGGGTCAGCTAGTTTCACCTACCAAAATAAATTCAAAACTCTGTAACATGTTTCCACTGAGAAAACAAAAAGCAAATCAATGAGAAGAACTGTAAAGGACATTACAGATAACTCTTTCCATGTCTTCTCAACAGACTCCATTTTCGTAATCATGTATGGTTCCTGTCATTTCCCACATATATATATTAAAATTTTCCTGAATTCTTCAAAGTAATGGAACATTGGAGGGGGGTTACGATCACTTACAGCCATACAGACGAGACGTGGAGTCCTGCGAGACGGCGAAGGCGGCCACAAGACTAAACATACTCCTCCCGGTGGCTGCCTCGAACGTAAACTTAACGGTAAATAATTGTGAAGTTGCACGAAGGCTCCAGCCACTGGACTTGTCATCGAGCTATACATCGAGGATAGTGTTAGAAGAGTGGCGCGTGAATTTGCTCGGATAAAGGAAAGAATCCTTTAGAGCTCGTTCAGATGATGATGAGGATAATAATATCTTTCGTTATACTAACCACAGTATTGGGCCGTATACGGGCCATAAAACCTTCCACTATCATAATCATGAAAGATGAGGTGAACATTAACTTTGGTACACTTCAACCAACACGAATGACTTCATGGCCCAATGGATAAGGCGCTGGTCTACGAAACCAGAGATTCTGGGTTCGATCCCCAGTGAAGTCGTACATTTTGCGTTTTTTCATTTATCTCTCTAAAGCGTTTCTCTTATCGGATCTACATAATTTGTTTTCGTTGAACATCAAGCAGCAGCTCCTTAATTTAATCTCCTTCCGGCGACGATGTCTATTAACAGAATCGCCAGAGCTTTACCCTTCTCCGGGCTCTTCAGGTTCGTTCGTTCGTTCATCAGCCTCCTTGTCGTTATTCTAAATTGGTTGCTATCGGTTTTATCTTCCTTTAATTTGATTTATTATCTCGACGGATATGGATATTCAATTTTCTATCAAAGCTAGTGTTTTTTGAGCTTCGATTAGTACTTTAAGCCTGAATGATGCTAAAACCTCTCCTCTTGGTGGCTTAATTGAAACTGGTCCAGCATAAACTGTTGATCAGTGTGAGATTGTATAACAGAACATCGTCGCTTTGTGTGTTTATGTTGAAATGCTAAGCCTTTTTTTTTTAACAGGCAGCTTGAGAAAGAAGCTGAAACAGTGATCAATGTTCTGCAACCTGGCCCTTTGGGAATCATAGAACACAAGTTCACGGCTCAAGAGATTCGCGAGGCTAAAGCTGCAGTGTCTACAGCAGTCGAGAACTGGCGAAGACACTCTAAGCTTGACCATGCTAATGGCGTCTTGAATGATTTCATCTCTAACTGAAGAAAAGTGAGTGAGTGTCTGTCTGTTTCCTTGGCTGTTGAATAAAAGCCCCTTTCATTTTGTCAAACAAAGATTAACGAAAAAAGCAAATCTTTCTCTATTGATTATTAATAAGCATTGCTGATACATTGAGAATACAAGTTCTTGATCTTAGCATCAGGGTTGTGTGACTACAGACTTTTGCACTTGATTAAAACATAACCGTGCATTGTAGAAACTCGAAACCCGAAAAAAAAAAGGCAAAAGAAAGTATAGATTCTTCTCATCACTTATTCTATTCTAGTTGTATTTTTTTGGTCTTTAAACCCATATGGCTCCGGCTCTTCTTAGCAATGCGGCTAGTTGGTTCTTGACTTGGAGAGTCATCACCTGGTTAGCTCCACCGATTAACTGTTCCCCTATGAACACCGCTGGTACACTCGGCTTACACCCCATCTGTACCAACGCCTTCTCGATCTCCTTCCCGTTAGACAGCTGATCCAGCTCGTACACTGTCATCTTTGCACCAAATCCGGATATCAGTGTTTGGATAGAGTGGCTCATGCAGCAGGAGCTTTTGCTGAAAAGCACCACTGGTTTGTCTGCAACTAAACTTCTTATGCTTTCCATTTGGGACGTACTATATAGAGTATGAGGAATGTAGGACTTAGTGTGAGAGAGGAACTTATCTCGGTGGTTGTTTGATATACAAAGTTAGCCTATTTATAGGGAGGGTAAGATTGCGTTATGTCACTACTTTACTTACTTTTGTTCCTTATGCAGTGTTGTGACCTTTGGCGTTCACTAAAAACTGCATCAACTTATTAGATTCTTTCGTTTTCAAATATCAGAACCAAGTGGCATACACAGTTCATGAGAATCTCTTTTTTTTTTTTACTAAATACGGAAATATCCTTACCATATGGTTTAGCAGTGATCCACGCGACACGGCAACAGTGTGATTATGTGTACTCTTATGTTGCTTTTGTTTTTCTTGTTGCAATATCTTTTTTGCTTTTGATGCATCCACTGAGGTGGAGATTGGATTATGGGTTTATCCATTTAGATGCCTATCTTTTCAAGCAAACAATGGATTCCCCACAAGTTTCATGCCCAAAAGAAACGGAAAGCAAGAAAGGTTAAAAATATAAAGATTGTCTTTGCAATACTTTTTCTGCCTGTGTGACCTGGAGTCTAGAGTGAAAGTGTGTTTGTATGATCAGACCCAAGATCTTTGCTTTTAGCTTTTTACACTATTATCTACACAGCCATTTTTTCAAGTTTCTTTCACAAACTTTGAGTGTGAGAGAGAGTGTTTGTCTTAACACTTAAGAGTCTTCTCTGTTGTTGCATTTGACTTGCGAGGATAGAGAATCAACCGTCCATTGTGTTGAGAAATTTTAATATTTTGGCAGTAGATTTTACAGGAAAGCATGATTCTGACACTAGATTTGGAAATGTACAGAAATGAGGAATCTTAGGCAGATTCGTGATAAGGCCATGTGTCGTTTCTTTTCACCATGATTGATTGATTTAGAACACTTATGGTTGATGATGATGATAAGAGCATAGCATAGATTCTGATGTAACAACTTGTGTACACGATATTGTTCTCTTTCCCCCATCTCTAGAACCCCCAAAATGAATTAGCTCCAAAATTTTCCAAGGGTCAATACATTAGAACTGCTACATTCATGTGTTCTGTAATGAAAACTTGAAACTGTAATGAAAAAAAAATTTGAAGTTACAGTTTGAAAGCCAATAGAATTTCAGCAAATCTTGAAAACTTGTGATACAAACAAAAGTAGATTGTCTCGAGAGCTTGAGAGAAAGTCCCATCATCATGCGGTGATGTTGTTGACGAGCACAACGGAGTTATAATGTTCACCGAGCCCAAAAGCATGCCTGTGATACGACAACTTAAGGCTCGAGCCATCCCCTGATTTATACTCTTTGCCCATTTCAACATCAGGAAACGATCCAGAAAACACCATTATGTGTTTCCTCAAGCAATGCGTCAACGCTCCTAGCTCCAACTGACCTCCCCAAGCAGCTGTTGACTCCACTTCTCTGCAGTACTTCTCAAACCGCTCCTCCGCAGACTCGGACTCAGACTCGGTTTCCGATAAGAAAAACGGGATGAAGTCGGTTTTGTGCTCTCTCATGTAAGCAGCAGCCATTTCTCTAAGCTTCTGGTAAGTGTAAGGAGACGCACCGCCCGAGAGACTGGCGAGCTGGTTTTCCACTGCTCGGTAAAGGCAATGCCCGTCTGGTTTGATCTCGATGACGGTTAGCCCCAGGGGTTTAAGCTTCTTCTCGAGCTTTTGGTTCTCCACCATGCGATCGCTTGTCACGTTGCTCTGCTCCTCTTTGATTCTCTGCTCTCTCTCCGCTTCTTCTTTGGCTCGCTTCTCGCGTCTCTTCACGCTCTTGCTCGGCTTCGAGTGCTCTTGCTGAGCGGTGACTGAGACTCCAGCGATGGCTCTCACTAGAGTGTCGATGTCTCCTTTCTTCTCGTTCGTTTCGTCCTTGGAGATGCTGCTGCTAGTGCTGCTGCTGAAGCCTTGTGAGGCGAGCTCTTTCAGCTGTTTCTCCTTAAGCTTGGTGGAGAGTTTGGAGATGTCTTCTTCGACTTGCTTCTTCTTAGCTTTCTGCTCAGCTTTGCTTCCTTTAGCAGCAGCCTTTTTCAGCTCCGTCTCCTTGTTCTGTAGTTGTTTTATCTCTTGCCTATAATCAAATTAAAGTACAAAAAAAATCAGTTGCTACATATCTACACAAGGGGAAGAAACCTGAAACATCCATTCGATAAATAAGAATGGTGGTGTTACCTGTGCCTGGCAAGCATCTCATCGACCGTTTCATGTTGCTCCTTAGAAGCATCAATGATGGTTTCTTCAGATGCATTAGTGTCTGCCATTTAAGGAGCCTGAAATTAACAATGTAGAAGCTAAAACAGTGTCAAGCTGTAAGACAATAACAGTTAACCGTACAAGAAAAAACAAAATAATTAGCACAATCTAGTATCAGTTTGTTTTCTTCTTAAATTTATACAATAGTAACACTTAAGAGCTAAATCCAAAAACCTAATGAATGTAGATATTCTCGAAGCAATAAACAAGATCAAAACCCATTAGACAATTCAATATTCCCAAATAACAAGACTTTTAAATCAATTAATAGCTCAATAGCCCTACCTGAACTAAATTGGTTTCGAGTAGAATATTGTGACAGAAGGACCCAAAGTTCGTACCTTTGATCGAAGGAGAAGAATCCAAGTTTTTTGATTTAGGGTTTTACGCGACCCGAAAAATATAAACAAAAAAAAAAAAACTGAGCAACGGGAAAACGTATGTGGGCTGTTTTGTTAAGTTTCAAGTCCATGCAAATTTTATTTATGGGTCTTCAGGCCCATCAACCAAAACTCAGAAGTTGGATTCGATTTTAACAAGTAGAGGGAAGCTAAAATTATTCTGTCAACGCTATCTATCTATGTATATAGGGGAAAATAATTGAGAGAATATATTCCTAGTGGGGAAAGATTTATATTTTATATATATTATATGTGTAAAAATATTTATTTACAAAATTTATTAATTTATTAAATATGAAAAATATTCATTATGTAATATGTTTTCATTTATATGCATAAAATGTATTCTTGTATGGCCAAAGGGAGAGTGTCTAATGTCTTTAGGGCATCTCCATCCTCACTCCATTTTTTTTCTCTAAAATGGAGTAAAAGTGAATATGGAGTGAGGAATGCTCCAACCCAACTCCAAATCTCACTCCATAATGAAATTTACTCCATAAATGGAGTAATTTATTTTTTGTTTGTTCATCACTCCATTATGGAATGGGAAATGGAGTAAGGTTAGAGCAATTTTACTCCATTTGCACTTTTACTCCATTTTGGAGGAAAAAATGAAGTTTTACATTGGAGATGCTCTTAACTGTATTTCTTGTTCCTATAAGCATATTATTAAATATGAAAAATATTCATTATGTAATATTAGCCATAAAACTCATGGCAAAGCCTAGTCCGCCCAATATGTTATGTAGTAGTTTCTTTCAACAATGTTATGTAGTTTTTTAATATTTTTCATTCCTGCGTAAATATCATGAATTGTATCTAATATATACTTGCAAGTTATAAACCTTGAATAGAAGTATGCACTGGTAATGATTTACACGTTTGATGACCGGTGGGACAATCAGATTGAGTGACGAAAGAATATAAACATATGAAACTAATTCCGAAGAAGGTCTAGTTGGGATCATATATATGATTAGGGCTCAAGTTTTATACTGCAGTTTTCAATTATGGTTAACCATTGTCAATGTTTATAATGGAGGATATATGATGCAGCACAACTCTAATAATTAGTTTTTTTTTTTGGGTTTCAAGCAGACTAGATACAAGTCAGTTGTATCAAACTTTCATTTTCAGAACTGATTTTTACATCTTTAGCAAGAAAAAAAAAAGATTTTATTTTGGTTCAGAAACACATGTTTTGATGTATTAATTATCAGCATTACATTGTCAGCATTATAAACCTAGATTCAGACCGGTATCTAGCTACACTGGACTTTCATCAGTCGTGTCCAAATGCTCTTCTCTTCTTTTTCATTTTATAAATGTCAACCAATTTTGTTACAATAATTTAATGGTATTATAGATTGCAATGTTCGTAGAAGAAAAAGAAAGAATCTTGAGATATTATGAGTTACAGTTGAAACAAATCAAGTAGGCGACACATGGATACTAGTATCTTCATTTACACACGCACATTACATATAAGATGGAATCAGTTACATATACATTGACACATTTTTATTCCTGTATACGCACACATAGTATACAATGGCCACCTTTTTATAAATAAAAATATATTTGTGGAGTAGGGTCAGATATGGATAAACTTCTTATCTCAGATTTTTTTCCATGTCAAAGATGACGCAATAGTCACCAGCAAATCTCTTTTCTCGTCGCGTACACTTCTGAATTTTAAACTACTATAATGCAACCACTCTGAAACATAATGTATGAAACATTAAGAACATTAATACCCTTTATTAGTTATTTTAGTTATGAAGCGCCAATCGTTTACATTAATTAATTAATCATATTACAAAATTCATGTATCTATATCTAGCAACTATTATTGTGATATATTTTGTCGTCCACGTATAAAGAGCCAATACGAGATGATGTTGTCCAGAAATGGCTTTATCTTTTCTTCAGGTACTTACTATAATATAATTATGACAAAACTAATTATTTATGTGGATAATTAGTTGAGTTGTAGACTTGTAGTCATACATAGAACTTAGTATGTGACACTTTTTACTGTAATTGTATATTGTTTTGCTGATTTTACAGTTTTTAAGCCTCTCATAGTTACATTAGGAAAAAAGAAAATAAGACATGAACAAAAATATAAGACTGCAAAAACTGTAAGTTTTATATAGAACTTTTATATGAAACCTACTCATTTTCTTTTGGAAACACACATGAAACATACTAATTAGAATTAAGAAATAGATGCCGTAAAACAGTAAAATATATATACCGTCCAACCAATGCTAAATGATATCACTCTCTCCATGTACTAGTGAAAACCAAAGCGCATGAAAATTGAAATATCATATCACTTTATTGTTCATGGCACATTACCGCAAATTATTAACCTTCCACGTTTCCACTATAACTTAAAAGGGGAATAAGATATAATTGTAAATTAATGTTTTGGGTATGTGATGCTACTGCCAGCCACGGACCGAAAGTGATATAAGTCATCTCTCTTAATATTTTTGTAATATAATGCACATTATAAATATATAACAGACAATCCCACCTCTGCTATAAGTCCATTATAAATAAACTATATAAATCAACGACAATTAAATACATAAAAGGAGTCTCCATCAAACAAAATCATAAGGGTAAGCATTTTTCTTATCCGTAATTATATCACAAAGAACTTAGCCTATTTCTAGGAAATTTTGGTCTGTGGGACATTTTAATTACAATAATATATTTCGAGTGGGGTATATCAATTATATAGTTATCCAGTAGTGAATTATTATAACAAAATAAAAAAAATCCAAGATCTTCCACAATGACCATTATAAATACCAGCTGACCCAAGCATATCTACAAATACAACCTAAGCCTTTCTCATTCCAAAAACAAACACTTCATTTATTACTAAGTTTTCTTGATCAACCGCAAATGGAGAGAATAAGAGATCTGTCGTCGAAGACAGCAGCAGTAATATTCACTAAGAGCTCTTGCTGTATGTGCCATAGCATCAAGACGTTATTCTACGAACTAGGAGCTAGTCCAGCGATCCACGAGCTCGATAAGGACTCCGAAGGCCGTGAAATGGAGCGGGCCCTGCGTGCGCTCGGCTCATCAAACCCAGCAGTTCCAGCTGTTTTTGTCGGAGGAAGGTATATCGGATCAGCCAAAGACATCATCTCGTTCCACGTCGACGGGTCGCTCAAACAAATGCTTAAAGACGCAAAGGCCATATGGCTATAGCGTTCTAACAGTTACATGTATGTATATATGCATGTATACATATATATATATATATGATGTCAATAATCAATGTGTAAAACATATATCATATAGATAATCGGGAGGAAGCATAGATGTATTAAAATGCTGGGCTTCCTTCGCATGGAGGTGATTTATAATAAGTTATATACATTTATAGATGTATATATGCATCTTGACTTGCATTGTACGGAGGAAAAGACAAGTGTACTTTTAAGCAACTGTTGTAACACTAGTGTTTAAGTTCCACGGTAAAGATAAACAAAAATGTAAAATCATATGATTAAATGCGTCATTTTGTTGAAATGCTACTGCATTGATATTTTTATTACTGAACAGACGAATGAATATAATTAAATTTAACAACAGTGACTGAGATATGGTGATATGATAGATCGATGAAGTGACAAGATGAGCGATGATTATCACAAAGGAATTATACACGTAGACGCTTAATTACTTCTATATAGGAATATAGGATCCCTTATCTTCTGTGAATGAATAGAAGGGCGAATATCTTATACACTTGAAAAGCTTCACCCACAAGTCACCGGAACATAGAACAACACTAGGTAAACATGTGGTCAGTGCGAAAATTCACGTCGCACTACCGGATATTTTTGTAGTTTTAATCTTTTTAATTATTAAATATCGACTAGGATCAATTTCATAAATATATACAAAATTCACATATGTTTTGTTTATCACTCAAAAATTAGGAATATGTAATACATAATTTTCCAAGTAAAAGAAAATTGTAAGACTGATCTAATCTTTGAAAGAATTTTGTTTGCCAGCCATTTTACAAGTATGAAGTTACGTCTGGGAAGAGAGAGGACAAAAGCAGAATCAAACATGAGTGTGTATAAATGTAAGAATATGTCTTTAGGCAAGTTGGTGGTAGGGGACATTGAACAAGGGAATAATCACTACGTGTTTACATATATAGCTGATAGATATGTATATAATTAACACCAAAAGCTCGAATCCTGCTTTGGGTATACATTCTTCTTTTCTAGCCCATAATGATTCGAACAATGAGCCATGAGAGAAATCCAGCTACGAGCAGAACAAAACAAAATGATCGACAACTTCACTTCGCTTTTACAGTATTTTGACTTCAAACTCGAAAGTCAAGAGAAACATTTTTATAGAATAAGTATCACTCATGCTAATATTTGAAAGGAAAAATAATGACTTTTTCGCTTTTTTTTTGTTATCCTATAAGCTTTTTGATGAACTATATAATATATAATGAATAAAGAGTTTTTTTTTTGACCTAGTTATACTGTTAAAAAAAAACCAGCTATAATGTTCAAAAAAATCCCTAGACATATATCATTACTAAAATTTACACCAGCACGTCTAACACTAGCTAGTAAACCAAGTTGTGTGAGGATGAGGGGGAATGTACATGAAAAGCAATTATACAATTACAACGTGTTTGTAATTGTACCATATATATACTCTAGTGTGTTGGCAATATAGATAATATAAACCGTCTTTTAACCAAAAATAATCTAGCGAAAATTTGAAAATCATCCTAAATTGTTCAGTCCGTTCAAGTCGACGTAAGCCAAGCCTTTTTAGTCCCATACACTCCCATGGAACAGATATATATACGTATTTGCTATGGGCTTTTCTTGGTCTGTTCAAAATTTATATAGTCGAGAAGTTCCTTTTTTTTAAACACTATAGTTGACAAGTACAAAACAAACTTAATTACCTAATTTAACTGCTGTGTCTTTGACTTCTACGTGGTTAATATACAGTTCCTAAACTTTCATTGTCAATGAGATTCGTTTTAAAAAGCTTCGGAGACGTAAGAGCACCCGCAATGAATGAGAATTCTTAAGTGGAAGTCATTAGAGAAAAAATAATTAAATAATCGGTAGACTCCACTAAAAGCTAAGGATTCGATCCTTAAAATTCTTAAATAAGGACTATTTCTTAGTGAATTCTTGCACTATTTGCGGATCCCGACGACATGTGGCGACCTACGATTGGTTGATATTTATTTTTTTTATCTAAAAAAGAAAAATTAATTTTAATACTTAAAAAATCAAAATACACTTTTTCTAAGGATTTCTTTTAGATTAACACCATTGCGGGTGCTCTAAGTGACAAAGCATGGACGCAAATAACGCGCGTTTCCTTCACTTGCATGCCTTTAGATCCAGTTATACTATACTGCTCAGAGACTCTCAGACATAAATATTCCAAGTCATTACAATGTACGCAATCAACCTCCTCGAATCGTATGCTTAATTTAATTATGATCGTCGCCTTATTTAATAATATATATGCTTAATTAAAAAATTACATAATTATTTTGCTGCAACTTGTTTTTTTTTCTTTTTTTTTCATGTTAAGAAAAAATTATTGTTAAAAGGAAAAAGACTAGTCCAAGAGGGATCTTGCACTACTTACCTTCCCTATAAATAGCCCAAGCAGACCATCAAGTTTTACAACGAACAAAGAAACATACATCACAGCTAAAGATAAATCATTTCTCGACCGTTCAAAGCCGTTTGATCAGAATCTGATCATGGACAAGGTGATGAGAATGTCATCAGAGAAAGGAGTTGTGATCTTCACCAAAAACTCGTGCTGTCTTTGCTACGCCGTGCAGGTCCTTTTCCGTGACCTTAGGGTTCAGCCAAAAGTCCACGAGATCGACAATGATCCTGACTGCCGCGAGATCGAGAAGGCATTAGTCCGTCTTGGCTGCGCCAACGCGGTTCCTGCTGTTTTTGTTAGTGGTAAGCTGGTGGGTTCGACCAACGATGTTATGTCGCTTCACCTAAGTGGATCTCTCGTTCCCTTGATCAAGCCGTATCAGTCGTTCCATAACTAGAAAATGAATCGATCACTACGAAAAGATAATGGTGTGAAAGATAACACGTAAATGTGTGTCATGTTATATTGATATAATATAACTAATGTTTATGTTTTGTTTAGCTCATGTCTAAGAAATTAATTAGCTAGCATTTGTATTTCCAGCTTAATTAATCAGTGGATGTACTGAACTACTGATGTGTATCTATTGTTATGGATGAAATTATTTTTTATATGTTAAAGTGCATGTCTTTCGTTTAACTTTTTTGTATATCGTCTATCATCATTTATCACATTCTCTTCATAGTTTTAATGAGAAGAGTAATTTGGAGGTCTATTAAAAATGACATCGGATAGTAGTTAATTTACTAAGAAAAGATAGGGAGTATATAGAAGCATATGTATATATTCAGAAGCATGAATTTCTTCAAAACGAAGATAAGGTCTAAACTAAACTATGTCCAAATCTTAATGAGAAATGGTTAGCTGGTTTCATATTTATAACAGAACAATAATAAAAATATAAAAAGAAGATCCTAAATAGTAAATAATTGAACCTACAAATAATTGTTAGGTTTAGGAACATGAATTAATTCTCCATGCTCACTTTATATCACGATAACGAAGCACACAATTCTCTTTCATTTATTAGTCTTTTCAATTCCATGCGCAAACTACTAGTATAGGGATCCGAGGGACACTGTAAACAAAAGTTTTAGAGTTGGAAGCACCAAAATCAAAATACATGTATAACGAGGTGTATTTTAAAAAGGATAAGTAAAGAAACTGCATAGGTTGGTGTTTGTTATTGTGATGATGATTGGAGATGGCAAAAAAAAAAAGGAAAGAGAAAAAGAGGAAGGTGGGATTTACTTAACTTCCGAGTTCTTTGGGGATCCATGGAGAATCTAATCGGGTAGTGTATGAGGAAGGAACGTGTAAAAACTACCTTCACTTGCTGTCTTTGTCTGTAAAGGATTCAAAGGTTCTCAAGCTTTGGACCGGCAAGCGCGTGAGAAAAGAACTCCCCGATCTATATTCATTTATATCATCACCTTTGTTCTAAAGGCATCCCTGACTTTATGAACAATCGACACTAGTTTATACTGTTATTCATCATATTCAACTAAACGGCTGGAAGCATAAAAAATTATATAGATTAAGCTCTTGAATCGTAGTGTTCCAACAAACAATCCTCTCCACAAGAATGTATAATGACCATATCTCTTAATAAGCTTATTTCTTCCTTAATTTGCAATACTTGGACATCGAACTATATAACTTTCTATGTATAAACATCAATTATTCATTTGGTCAACTACTATACTACAGCAAAAACTCTATATATTAATAATATTGAGATTATGATATTTTATTAATCTACAGAGTTATTAATTTACAAAATTTATCCTTTTTAAGCTTATATATTTTGAATAATTTTTTATTTGAAAATAAGATAAATTTAATTTTTGAGGTCTATATGTTGATTAGAGTATACAAATACAAATTTCATTTTTTTTTTCAAACATTTTGTGCATGTATATACATTTTTAGTTGTAAAAATAAAAAAAAAATTACATCAAAATATTTTGAAATGTTTAGAAAAAATAAAGATAGACTTCATTATGATTCCTGAATAAAAACTAATAATACGATATTAATTATTAATTTATATTTATATTATGTTTATTTGAAATTTTTTTTAAAAATATTATTTTATTGCATTGGTCCAATTTAACCAATGAGATTTTTTTTGTTTATTGTGTTTATTAATTTATCGGATATTAATTTAATTTAGAGAGTTTATAGTGTAGTTATATTTAATAAGTTGTTATGTTTGTCCTTTTAACTAAATAGTGATAACATTAGGCGTGTAAAATCACAGGTTAGTATGAGCTAAATTTTTTAATTGCGATCCTAAAAGCTAATTAAAGGGAAATAATTAAACTTTTGGAAAGGACATACAGCAAAACTTTTATTTCATATATTTTGGGGTGAATTAAAATTTCCCCCAATTAAAAAACGCTGCTGGTTCATCGTCCTGTGGGGTTGAACCTAATTCCAAATCAGATGGGTGGTGCAAGTGCTAGTCTCCTCCATCCAATGGATACAGATTCTGCAATTCCTAGAGACAGAGACTTTGGCAGATCCCAATTCGGGTGATTTGATTGACTGTGTTCATCGCGATTCTGAGTATTTTTGAATTATTTTGGTTTGATTGTTGTTTCCTCAGCTGTGAACACTACAAGAGAAGGTGCAAAATAAGAGCGCCTTGCTGCAATCTCATCTTCCCATGCCGCCACTGCCACAACGACGCCGCGGTTCTTATTTCGATTGTTTTATAGGTTGTTGTTTTTGTCTTCTTCATGTCTTAGAAGATTTGCCTTCTTCTTCTTGTTTCAGAACGCTTTACCTGATCCTAAAGAACGACATGATTTGGTCCGACAAAACGTCAAACAGGTTTGCATTTTGAAACATCCTCTCGTTCTCTAATCTCTTACATATATATAAGTCGTAACTGTTTGCCTTTGCCATTAAAGAACCATTAGTAACTTTGTCTTGTTTGTTTTTTCAGGTTATCTGTTCAGTGTGTGAAGCTGAGCAAGAGGTAAAGAGGGTTGCTTTAATTTGCTATTTTCATTATGTCAAAAATCATCACTTCAAATAAAGATTTAGGTAGCTCAAGTCTGCTCGAACTGCGGCGTCTGTATGGGAGAATACTTTTGCAACATCTGCAAATTCTTTGACGACGAGGTCTTCTTTTGCATCCTTTTATTATATATTGTTTCCTTCTCTTTTCTTTCTCTATAACTCTCCTCCTCTTTGGCAGACCTCAAAAGAACAATTTCATTGTGACGACTGTGGGATTTGTAGGTGAGTGTTAAACTACATCTTCGTTTAGATTTTTTTTTTTATAACTCTTTTGACTTTAATCATTTTTGTGGTTTAATATTTTTTCAGAGTTGGTGGGCGTGACAATTTCTTTCATTGCCAAAGCTGTGGTATGTCTTTCTTATACCCTTTTTTAAAAATCAAACTTGCATTTGTTTTTTTATTCCATTCCATAGATGTGGTGTGTAAAGAATGCGTCTTGTCTCCATCACCTGTGTTCCTATCGAGAACATACGAATGTATTCCACTTGTGTAGTGTAGGATCTTACTTCTTTGGTAAAGTAGCATCTTCATTTCATACGCTGTTTGATCCAGATGGGGGAGCTGTTCTAGTAGCCAAGTCTCTTTGAATGTCTAGTAGCCTATTTTTTATATTTACAACAATACTTTTAAACTGTGAAATCTTGTGTGGCAATATTTATTTGTTTTAGTTATCTCGTACGATTGTTATGAGTAAATTTTTGCAGGAGCTTGTTATTCAATGGGCCTGCGCGATAATCACTCATGCATTGAGAACGCCACTAAGAACTCTTGTCCTGTCTGTTATGAGGTTTGTCCGTCCAAATTGGAATTTAGTTCTAGATGGTCTTAGTAGAGTGTACTTCATCATGTTAATTTATTCTTCTTCTTTTTTTTTTATGATTTGTTCAACCTGGACAGTTTTTATTTGATTCCGTAAAAGCTGCACATGTCATGAGATGTGGCCATACTATGCATATGGGTTGCTTCAAACAAATGATCACTGAACAACAGTAATTAATAACTTCTCCTTTGATCTCTAAGACATTCCTTATGGTTTATTATGCATACCACTAATCTCTCTCTCTCTCTCTCTCTGTCTCAGGTACCGATGCCCAATTTGCTACAAGTCAATGATGGATATGTCTTCTTCATGGCAACTATTAGATGCCGAGGTAACAGTCACAATTTTGTATACCCTATTAAATGAGGTAAAAGACTTACCAGCTTTCTCTTTTACAGATAAGGGCAACAGAGATGCCTAGTGAATATAACTATGAGGTAATAATATCTATGAATCAAACCCCCTGTTTTTATTTCTTTTTTATCCATCTTTTAGCATGACTAAGAAACTGTTTGCAGATTGAAATTCTTTGCAATGACTGCAATAAGAGCAGCAAAGCTATGTTCCACATTCTGGGGCACAAGTGCGCGCATTGTGGTTCTTACAACACTCGCAGGATCTCAGCTCCACAAGACCCACCCCCGCAAGGTGAAACAGAGCGACAAGTTTCTGAACCTAGAGAATAAGCAAGCTATTCTTGATTGGTTCAACCATAAGAGTTATACGGCTCTGTGTTTTGCTTGTTACATAAAGTGATCCGGCAGGCAAACCACCATTAGGTTTGGATTGCAGGTTTTAGTCACATGAATGTTTGTAATTGGTCCCAGTTGCTTTCACCAACTACGGTTTTCTTATGAAGTGTGAAAAACAGGAGGAACTATTCAAAAATCAAAACTAATTGAACATGGCATTTCGCGCAAAAAGTCTGAACGGTTTTCTTATAAATGTAAGCCCAGCCTTTTTTTCTCTATGTGTCAGAAAACAAAACAGGAAGACAACAGTTCTGAACAGATTTGGGAAACCAGTTGACAATATAGTGTTATTAAAAGACTTATTCCTATATCAAACGCTGCTAGGAGATTTTCTATTCCATGCTAGGTAGAAATTAGGGGTGGGTAATCAAAATACCTGCACAGTTTCTAACCGGACAGATGAGATTGGCAAAGACGGACCGACAGAAAAAAAGACATTTGAAATGATTGATACAAAGATTCAAACAAGTAGAACAGTTACATTTTTGGCAATTGTCTTTTAAAAAATCTTTTATCATCCTCTTGAAGAAAATAATACCTCACCAGGATCTCTCACTAAGTAGACAAACATACAGACAACAATATAAAAATACAAAGGTCTCTCAGATCTCTTTCTCTCTCTCTCTCTCCTCACTTATCCAGTGATCCTGAGCTTGGTTGGTTATATGAAGCAGCAGCCCATAATTAAATTAATGGAGGCCCAGCTATCTCTCTCTCTCTCGTATTCCTAAACAGGAACAATTTATATAGGAGATGATGAACTTGGATTAATGAAAAAATGTACCTCGTTTATATCTATAACCCGTTAGTAGTGATGATTTGCCTGGAAAACCTCATTGCTGAGTGTTGTTGGTCCATGTTCCAGACGAAACCAGGCATGTCAAACCGAGGACCCGCCACTGTTCGGTATATGAACACTCTTTCAACAGGGCAGCTCTCGGGTCTCGAGTCAGGCGGACCCCTTTCATCGATCACTTCCACATTGAGCTTTGGCATCTTCTGTCCTAATAACTTGCAGGCTCCAAAACTCACGGAACACGAAGACATCCAAAGAGATCGCATTGTCTCCAGCTTCGAAGCATTTGCCAAAAGCGCCTTGTCTCCAAAGGGGCAGTCCCTTATCTCTAGCTTCCTCAAGCTCTCGCACCCTGACAGAACATGATGCATCCCCAAGTCACTGTCTCCTGCAAACGCCACTGACAGCATTTCCATCTTCTTTGCATACGTCCCAATGTATTCGAAGACCTTGTCGGTCAACAGCCCTGACAGGGAGAGCCGCCGGAGATCTTTGCAGTGCTCCACTATGGCTCCGAATCCCACATCCAGTGGCTCTAGAGTCAGATGGTCAGGGGCTTTCGGCTCAATGATGCACAAACGGAAGCGGGTCATGTTGGGACGGTTCCTAGCAATGGTTACCAGCGCAGCATTGGTCATTTGACGGCAGAAGTAGAGAACCGACTCGAGTTTCGGACAGCCTGCGGAGACGGAGACAAGCCCTTGTTCTGTCAACGCAACGTTCGGCTCCATCACAAAAGGCTCAGACGGAAACACCCTCAGCTCTCGAAGGTCCTTGCAGGTCAAAGCAAGCATTTCAAGACCATCATCCTCGATGTAGTCCAACACCTGTGTCAGTAAGCCATATAATACCAATTAAAGAAAACGTTGACCTTGAAGAATATATTTGAGATGTTGCACATTATGATAAAACTAGACTCACCCAGAGGCGCTGCAATTTAGGACATTGACTAAGAAGCTTGACAAGATCATAGCTCTGGACTGTTGCATAACTCAAGTTCAAAGTTGTAAGTCCACTGCAAACCGAATAAACTGCAGGAAGATACGCAGGAAGAGCATCCCAAAACCCAGATAACCACTTCAATTTCTTGCACCCAGAGATAGCTACAGACAAACCAGAGAGCACATCCGGACGCACTTCAGCACTGTACACACCAGTGCCAAATTCCTCCAGCTGAGGAGCTCTTTGAAGTAAAGCAGCCAACTTCTCAAGAGGAACAGCTCGGTTAAGCTTCAGTGATTTGAGGTTGGGAGACCTACACACCAGCCGCTCCAGAGCAGAGAAACTGACCTCGGAGACTAAGCATGAGATATTGAGCGAAACCAAAGAAGTGTACGTATCAGGGAAATGGCTAAGCCAGTGTCCGCTAACGTCGTCAACATCACTCTCACGCAAATCAAGCTCTTTCAGATTCCTGCAAAAATAATCAAATAATTAGAATTGAAATAACCGATTTGCCCCACATCAATCAAACCTAGATTAGAACAAGACACATTGCAAAGTCCCCCAATAAAGCTAAAAATACACAGAAACATTAAAATTTAGCAATTAACAAACTGCATATGAATTGTATTTGAAGTAAACAGTTTCAAAAAAAACCTCACTACTAGTGTTAAAAGGGAGCAAAGCAGGGGAATCAGAAACAGAATAAGTTGTTGCCTATTAACTTTAAAAAAAAAAGGAATAAAGAGATACAATTGATCCCAAAAAAAGAAAAAGATAAATAAAAAGAATCTACCTGACAATGATTTCAAACATATATCACAATGAACATGAGCAGCAGCAACAGCACATATGGAATTAAAGCTCACTGCTATAGCTTATTGTGACAAGTAATACAATAAAATTAGTTACTAATCGCAATCAGGGGAGATACCTGCAGCTCGAAGCGATAGCAGCGAGCCCATCCGTGGAGAATCCATCGCACGAGGAAAGCACGAGCACTTTAAAATTCTTAAACGACTTGGCTATAAGCTCCAAGCACTCGTCGCTCACCACCATCCTCTTCAGCCTTATCTCCTCCAGCCACGTGTACGACGCCGACATCGCCTCTATCCACGGGTACACGTACCCTCCCCACCCCTCGGGCACCAGATTGAAGTCCGCGAAGTGCGGCTTCCCCTTCAGCTCCACGGATCTCGCCTTAGGGAACCTCCGAATCACCGCCGCGGGGCTCACGGCGTAGCAGTTCCCGATGAAGACTCTCCTCCTGCACCACCGCTCGATCTCGTACCACGACTTGCACACCAGGGATACCGAGTTCCTGTCCTTGTCCACGTGGATGAAGGAGAACACGTGCTCGAGGACTTCCTCGGGGAACGATAAGGCCACTCGCTTATACATTTGCGTTGATAAGAAAAGAAAAACTCGAGAGATCTGAGGAAATTGGAAGAGTTTGAAGAAGGAGTTTAAATATCGGAGGGGCAGATCTGAGGCGCCATTAACGGAGATTACTAGATTGTGAGGAAGAAGGAGCAGAGAGAAGAGAGAAGGATAGGGGAAGAAGGTCAAGCCAACTCTGGTTCGGTTAAATGTTAACCGTGGTTAAACATCTCCATGTGAGGGCTTTTCGGTGATTGTGATCTGTCTACTACGATCTCGCCACGTGTTCTTTAAGAGTCTAACCACAGCCGTTGGATTGAATGAGAGAGCAGGAGATTATATCCGGCAGCCGCAGAAAACGGGACGAGGGTCGCTTATCGCGGCTCAGTAAGTGAGTGTGGAGATACTCTGCGGGGAGGTGTATGGTAAGAGGGAATCTAATGATAGGGTTGGTACGCGATGCACGGCTGGATATGAGGTTAAGTCACAGGGACCACCACAAACAGAATGTGAAAAAATAAAACTTTTTGTAATAATGGGAGTTCAATGATCTGACGGTAAGAAGAAAGCCAGGGTTAATTATGATGACATCAGAACCGTTTAATCATGCTTTTAAGTGGAATCTGACCATCTCCAAGGTACTGTGTGTATGTATATACTACAATAATTTCATCTTTATTTATTTTACCCCCACCCACTTGGATTATAACATCCATCAAAATGAACTGTTTCATATACCGAATAGCTGGGTTACTGTGCGCTGCAATAATTTAATCTCCATGGTAATATGAAATTTAAACTCGACTGCAATTATCAACGGAAAAATGTAACACATTCTGGTGCAAGAGATGAGTGTTAACTAAGAATTTATATTACATTTGAAATCATTGAAGCAAGAGTTATGTATGTGAGGGAAGTATCCAATAATTAAAAGTGTATTGTATAACTTTACGAGTAAGGAGTAGAAAAATGAAAAAATAAAGGTAAGAGAAAGAGAGAATGGTTACTGAAAATTTGAATAAAGTACGAAGAAAGTGCAGCGTCGCATCTTAATCACGACCGTCAGATTTGGGTCCCTCTTTCATAGTGTACGGATACATAAACAATGGTGATTAACAAAAAAAAAAGACTAATTAATTATTACCGTTTATTTGAGAAATTTAATTACCTCGTCGGGAGTGTAAAATTAGATAAAAATAAATTATCTATTTTTTCTCAATTCCGGATCAGACATTTTCTTAGAGCACAAAATACCTTGGCGGACAAGCTTGCACGCGGTGCGAGGAATTCTCTTTCAGCTTTGCTTTATGTTGATTCAATTCCCCCGGTTTGGTTTGGTAGACCGGTTGGAGTTTCTAGTTAGTTTTTAGTTGATGTTATAAAAAAAAAAAAATAATAAATAAATAAATAAATTATCTCGGGCTTTGTCGCACGTACATTGGGCGTTAATCGCTAGAAAGGGTAAATAAATAGGATAAGCCATATGACGAGAATACCCTCAGAAGCGAAAGAGGGTGAAACTGTCAATTAACATAGAAACAGTGTATTATGATGGATGGGCTTTGCACTGTCTCAGCATGGACTAGATAAGTCTATAACGTGACAGATCCAATAGTGTATTTGCTCCGCATTAATCGAATCTCATATTCTGATACGATCATGACCGTTAGTCCACTTTGACCAATTATATGATTTTTGCTACCTTTGGTTTTTGTATGTATTTTTTTCCATTTTTAGTGGTTTAGTACCATTTTTTTATTTTTCCACTGAAGTAAGTATTATTAGTACCATTCTCAATTCTTTCCTTGGAAAATAGTGTATTATTTGGTTCAAACATTTCGGCATAGAGAAGCATGAAGCCTGTAATAAACAAAAGAAAGAGGTAATTAGGAAAAAAACAATGATTGTGGAAACACCGTAGCTTAGTGGTCAAGGTTTAAAGATTTCTACATCCATGTCGACAATGCAATTTTTACAAGAAAAAGTTTAGGTTTCAATTCCCGAAAAAGGCAAATTACGCATAAAATTAAAGAAAATACTTACAAGAGATTTTCAGCATGGCGCAAAGAGTACCGTCATAAATAAATCTCATAGGGCTACTCAGGGTGATGCAGTCAGGCGTGAATCCTCATAAAACATGTAGAATTATCGGATGTAATATCATCTATATAATGTTTCTCATAATTTGTAATAACATAATTAATCAGATAAAAAAAACAAAAAAAGAGGTAATTAGGAAAAAAACAACGATTGGAGGAGAGTCAGACGGAGAAGTGATGAGCTGAGTTGTCTTGCACGTAATACGTGAGGATTATCATTTAATTAGTGTCGTCAGAAAAAGGAACCTAGTTAATTAATTGGATATTAGTGTTCATTGGTTCTTTAATAATCAACTGATTATTTATTTGTAAGATATGACTAGAATAATAATCCCACGCATGGCTCCCCCCGCGAATCTCTCCTCTTCTCCTTCGGTTTCGAACTGAAACTAGCTTGCACTTTGCTGTATGAGTATTAATTATCCCCGTAATTATTTTAAATATATTCTTCAGCAATACCAAATCTGACTGCGAACAAAAATCAAGCGTGTGTATATGTACGCATGTGTATAAGTACAAGGCACATTATAATGGTTTGTGTAAGCACCTGTGTGTAAGATAATAGATGATGAGTGATAATGCGATTAGTGAAGAGGTGGTGTATAAGTAAAGTGGCACGTGATAAAAAGCTAACATGGATTATGTTGATAACCTCACCATTAGTGGGAGCCATCCTTTTTCGCCTTTTTCATTTTTATTTGATGATATTTGATTGTTCTCTTCTCTACATCTTTTTATAATTTGTCAAAATCTGAATACCTAATCTTTGCTTCTTTTTTTTGTCAACAATATCTCTGCTTTCTATGTTTTACAAAAAAAAAAAAAATCTCTGCTTTCTAATTTATCAAACTCGTGTTCCTCCGAACCACGATCTTGATTATAACATTTGCCGCTTTTATTTTTGCTTTTTCTCTGTATTAATTTATTTTACATATTGCAAACATACGTCACGCAACAAACACTTTTCGTTAAAAAAAAGAATACTTTCCATTGGATGGTTGCATGGTTATTGGTTACGCATGAAAACCAGATCATTTCGAGGGGAAGATAATACTTTTTTTTACTAAAGGAGAAGATAATACTTTTGCCAACGCATTCTGGTTATTATTTGGACGTTTCAATAAAATAACATTTCAATAAACAGCTAACTCTTTTATATTGACAAAACTAGCTAACCATCTCTAATGATTCACCTTATTTTCCATTCTAAAATAGAATAATTTTATAATAGAGTTATAATATTTTTCAATGGTACTTTGTTTTAGAGTGGAAAATAGAGCGATAAACAAAAAATAATAATTTACTCCATATATAGAATAAATTCATTTTTTACTTTATCATAGAATGAAAAATAAAGTATCATTGGAGCATTTTTACTCAAAACATTTTAGAGTAAAAAATATAATGGGATCAGAGATGTCATAACTCTTATATCGTGTATTTTAAACTTTAGAAATTAAATATGTTAAATGACCGCGTTTAAATCATTAACATATTAGCGCACGTAACATTTTACATATTTTATCTTAAAATAGAGTTTAAAATCAGAAAAGATATAATTATACTTTTTTTGATCAAAAGATATAATTATACTATATTTATCATTTCATAATGAAATAAAAATCGAGTTTACTTTTAAAATGAAATATAGTTTTATTGTTGTAAATTATTTTATTTTCACTCTAAAATAGAATTGAGTCAGTGTAAAACCTAATTCCATTATGAAGTTACTCAGTTTTACAAGAAAAATTAAAGTTATATGTGCTCTTAAACATGCATTAACTGCCAACTATGGAATGAAGATAATTTATGTTCTAATACCTAAATTATTTGTTATATTATTAAAAAAATGTTTATGAATAACCAAAATTTCACAATGGTAAAAAAGCAGTTAATCATATAAAAAATAAAACTAATTTATTTATCATCAATTAGTTTTAGATTAGATGTTTAAGATAGTTCAAATTTATATGATATCAGGGTTGCTTTTTGAATAAAAAATTTTAGAGTCGTTTGGGGGTCACGCTATAAATATTATTACCACAGTTACATATGTTTGTGCATGAGAAAAAAATATTAATGAATAAATATAGTCCCACGATCATAGTTGAAAGTATAGTTAATTAACATGTAAAATATATAAAGTTAGTTTAGTTGTCATGATTAGTTTTACGTTAAAAAAATTAAAGTTTTACATGCTCTTAAACAAACGGCTAACTATGGAATGAAGATAATTTATGTTCCGATCACTAACTTCTTTTTTTTTTTTTTTTTTTTTTTGATAATCCAGGTATCCGGACCTCTCACTTAGTCTGACTATCCCACCGCGTCTAACCGGAACTGGCGAGGAAGGTCCTGGAGGCCAAACGAAAACCATGTTAAATCCGCTGTGGCCGGAGCTCGAACTCATGATGGCGGGCACCTTAGCTGAGGTTCTTTTACCACCAGACCACGAGGCCCGGTTAAATTATGAATAAACAAAATTTATAAATAAACAAAATTTATGAATAAACAAAATTTCACAATGGTCGGAAAATAATCAAGTGACTATATAAGAAGATAAAACTAATCCACTTATCATCAGTTAGGTTAGATTACATGTTTATGATAGTTCAAATTTTTATGATATCAAAATCGCTTTTTCAATAAAAAAAGTTTTTGAGTCGTTTGGTGCTGGGTCACTCATAAATATTATTACCACATTTACATATGTCTGAGCATGTGAAAAGAATATTAACGAATAAATAAAATCTCACAATCGTAGTTGACAGAATAATTAATTAAAAAAATAAAAATATAAAGTTAATTTAGTTGTCATGATTAGTTTATGTTTTTTCTGGTGTAAATATCAAATTTTATTCCAATTTTATGTGTGACAAAAGTTACATGATATAAAGACAAAATGTGAAAATGTTAAATGTGAAACTAGACCTAAAACAACAACATAGAGGAAGAAAAAGCAACACCAAATGATATAAGGACAATGAAACTAATTTAAACAATGCTAACTAGTTGAAGAGGCACCAAAAGCTTGACAATAGGCAGCATTGCCGCAAAAGCAACTCCAAATGATTGGATTCATATTCTCGCAGCTTTCCAAACCGAGTCACCACAAGCTCAAGACTCGAACCACCACTGGTCATATGAGATAACGAGCCATGTGAGATTCATGTCGCTTCTCGCCCCATAAAACCTTAGAGGGACTGCTGGCTAGTCCGAACATCTCTAGAAGTCACACTTGTTCGGCTCGACTTCAGAAAAAAATGCGAACACTGATATGTTCAAATTAACGTTCAAGCTACTCTCTCGAATAATAGTTTCGATGTAGTACTTGAGGATCGTATCCACAAAGACTTTATCTCTCACACAATAAACTTCAGTTTCAGATTAAGCTAGGCAAATAATATAAAAGCAATAAATAAAAGTAAATAGATCGGGTTGTAAACGATAAGAAGGAAGTACTAGATCTAGGGATTTATCAATGAAGAGATTCAAAACACAAATCAAGGATGCTAGGTCTTTAATACGTTTAATTCTAAAACTCAAATTCAGTTGTAAGATATCCAGCTATCACTGTGAGTCTACATGTTTAATTCTATATTCACACTCTCACATGTAAATACAAAACGAGTGTCGATCGATACACTTTTAGTGTGTCGATCAATACATTTTTTAAACAAGTGTTGAGCTCATATCAATAATGTTCAACTAAATTTCTAAACCAACTCTCTGTTGCGCCTAGGTATCTAATCCATCAGAGTTCGGGTTCGGTTAATCGATTGCACTCTTGTGCCTCTCAATTGTCCTATGATTCTAAGTTCAAGCAATTAGTCATAGTCTCTTGTTATTTCAACTATTCTAGATCTTAGTATTACAAACCACCCTTGTATTAATTTATAAACAACCCTAGCAATCTTATCAGATTATCAGTTTTAACATTTAGTTCATGAAATTCCTAAATCTAACAAGAAATTTACTCAGACAAGAAAGCAAAAACAAAAATCATAAATAAAACTAATGGATTTCCAATTAATCTCTAAAGGAGAATTGATCTTCTCTCAATTTGTGGTGATTTATGGGCCCACATCGGTCGTGATATATACTCGGCCCGTCTTCTGGCATCAGTGTCGTTCGACACCAAGGTATTTGTGCCGACTGACACTCCTTCATATCTTCGACAACTTCTTCTCGTCAGTCAGACATACCACTCTTCAATAAAATGGGCATAACTTTACATCTAACCGTTAGATGGATCTCAAAACGGCGGCATTGGAAAGCTAAATCAAAGCTCTATCTTGTGTCAGCAGATGGTCTTAATCTCACTGTGTGAAGGCTTCCATCTATAGCTAAACTTATGACGTGTATGTGCAGTACATGCATCTCAAAAAACTAAAGAATCTTCAAAGTTCTCCAAAACGTACCTAAACGTGAAAATACTCTAAAATAAACTCAAATCACATATAATAGACTCAATAAAATCCATGATATATCAAGCACACAGAGAAGAGGGTGCGGCTAGGCTTGCAGTTTTATGTTGAAAGTATAATAGCTCAAATTTAGTTATAAGATTATATTCTTATCATTTATATAGTTTATGCAAAGTTGGCGATAAGAAAAAAGGTCGAAGTTTATCCATTTTTTGGAAATGTAAATTTTTATATTAAGAAAATGCATTCTCTATGATAATCATTTTTAAGTTATTTTTTATAAAAAGAGTTCATAATGAAGAAAGTGATCAAAATATGGTTTATTAAAGAGCGAATATATATTTATATTTTTAGAGTTAACTAATCCATAATTATAGTTTAGAGTTAAGGGGTGAAGTTTTGGGGATGAGGTTTAAAACTTTTAAAAAATAAAACAATATAAAAAAACTTTTTTTTGTAAAAATAGTTTCAAAAAGCAGTTTCGAATTTCAAAAAGAAAATCAGAAAAGCAAAACAATTTGAAAAAAAAATATTCGAAAAATAGTTTTAGAAAAAGAAAAATTATTAAAAAGTTCAAAATTGAAAACCTAAAATTCGAAACTATAAATTTTATTTATTTATATTTATATACCTATAAAACAAGAAAAATAATAATTGTTTTAATGAAATTTCATTTGGTCATTTTTTATTATAAAATTTTTTGGCGACAAATTTTGAAAAAAATGCGAGAATTGCCCTATTAAAAACAAATATCATTAAATGAAACTGAAGTTAGGAAACAAATAATAAAGAATTTGAATTACTAGAAAAAGTTACACCCATCTTGTTATGATTTGTTCATTTCTTTTTCTGATTGTCCAACTTTCAGTTTCTCTTATTATCCGATGGACTATATACAGACGGGCGTGTAGAAAACTCGTTGGATGGTTCCTTTAACGTTGACAGGCACTTTTTGCAATTATGACTCTTCAAAAGAAACTAATAAGCATACCTAATCATTAATCTTACGTGTCGAGAAAGAGCATCATCTCTTTACCAATTACAATTTTGAGATTAATGTTCTCATTATACCGACTATCTAATATCTACAGTTTCATCCTTTAAAAGTGTGTGTGTGTTTGGTTGGTAATGATATGGATTTCACATTTTCATATGCGTTTTAAAAGTTCAGTTATTTGGAAGATATATATTTCGAATAATTTGGAAATATTGGTTTGATTAGTAATCCATTATCGCCGTACAAAATTTACAATTTTAATAGTTATCAGAAATACAATAATGGAAACTAGCATTGTGGAAAACAATATTAACTGTTCGGTTATATCTAAGCTTAGAATGTCTATTTATTTTCATCTTTTTATATATGCTTTATATAATATTTCCTTGATTCATGTTTTGGTTAAAAACACAAGAATTAAAATATATTTTTCCTAAAAAGTAATATTAAAAATATAAACTAATTTTAATATAAAATATCAAAAATTATATATTTTAAAACATCAAAAACTGTTCAAAACATAGACGCCGATTGGCTTGAAGGCTGTTGGAACTTTTACATATTTCACAGTCCATAAAGTTAATTTTAAGTCCATGATACTTTGGCTTTCCGTATTTTTTTCAAAGCCTTCTAAAGCTTTCAACTGTCGACTGTTTCAATTTTATTCTTTAAGATGTGTGTTATTTCTAAAGCCTCTAAACGAGACTTTTAGATCTACTAGGGATTAACCCGGGCTACGCCCGGGATTTTTATTTTTTTCTAATTTAAGTTGTTAAATTATTTATATTTAGGTTATGATATATATTTATATAAATGTTAAGATACATGTCATAATTAAAATTTATTTTTAAATTTTAACACGTTAAATTAACATATTTTTTACTATTTAAATATTTTTTGTAATTTTGTTGGCTATCTAATTATCATATTTAGCAAAACTATCTCTTGAGTGTTAACATAAATGTTTTAGATATTAAATTAAACTGTAGAGTATTTTCGGATCGACCACATGCTCAACAATCAATCGATCCGTAAAAAGATGGTCGATCTCCTTGGCCAGGTAAGTACAATTTTAGCAAAAATATCTTTGATTTTCAGATATTAAGTATATAACTATTATTTTAAATATTGTTTTAATTGTATTTTTTGATCAAATTATTGTATTATAATGTTTATGTAAATATTTTTTGTGATGTTTGAATTTGTGTTGTTCGTATACTTAATCTAGATGATATTGATGTTTAACAATTTATTGTTTTCTGGAAATAGAAAATAATGATATATCAAAACGTATCTAATACTTGTTAAATGATAGTATAATGTAAATTATATCCATTATTTGAAAATAACCATTTGTTGTTTTTTATTTTCTTTTTTAAATCAGAAATTATTTTTATTTAAAAACATTATTCATATATAATATAATAGTTTAAGTTTGGAAGATTAATCTATATATATAAATTATGTATATTTTTTAAAAAAATAATTTAAGATATTATATATTGAGTAACTGAGTAAAAGCTGAATTTCTTATCTTGAAAATCAAATATTTATATTTTTGTCTTCAAGTTATACTCACCAATCCATCATTGATATTTATAACTCAGTATGTTTTTAAAATAACTTAGTTTTAAGTAATAAACGAATTTAATAATTAAATTCATCACCTATAATGTTATATAAACTATATTTGAAAACTCTCTAAAATTATATTTTAAGCATAATATTACTATTATTTAATTTAAGTTATTTTAAGCATAATATATGCTAAACTAACTTAAATTATATTTACAATAGGACCATCCTAAACCTGTTAGTAAACCAAAAACAATACTAAACCAACATGAACCAATACCTGATTCGGCGAGGAATGAAGTGTTTCGGGATAAACGCTTGAATGGTTATCAACTGAAATGGTTTGATCATGAAAGAGTTAGTATGAATATTAACAATAAAATTATAGATTAGACTAATTTAAATTTGTAAGAATACATTTGAGTCTATGAAAAGCAATTCAATTCCCATGAATAAATTTGTAAGAATACATTTGAGTCTATTTATATTTTATCAACCGAAGCGGGTCTGAAAAATAGTAATTTTACATATGTTTAATGTAGTTTTTCCATTTTTTTCATGTTGTATGTTTACATATTATTTTTATTTTTAAATGTAAAATGGTAATCATACATATGTTTAATGTAGTATTTCCATTTTTTATGATGTATGTTTACATATTATTTATTATTTTCGAAATTATATATAATGTTTTTTTTTACAAAATAGTAATGTTACATTATGGAGATAAGCCGTCTTTTTTTAGTGAAAGATGGTAATCTTACATATGTTTAATGTTTACATATTATTTTTTTAAAATAAAAATGTAAAATGGTAATCTTACATATGTTTAATGTAGTATTTCCATTTTTTATGTTGTATGTTTACATATATTTAGTATTTTTGAAATTATATATAATGTTTTTTGTTTTTTTTTTATAAAACGGTAATGTTACATTATGAAGATAAGCCGTCTTTTTTTAAGTGAAAAATGGTAATCTTATATATGTTTAATGTAGTTTTTCTATTTTTTATGCTGTATGTTTACATGTTATTTATAATTTTTGAAAATTAGTAATATTAAAATATAAAACTATATTTTATGCCACGTGTCATTTTTTGGGAGAAGTTTTTTTGCTGATGTGGACTCTCTATGGAGCCTCAAAAGGTATCTTTTATTAGTATAGAATCTATATTTTAAATTTTAAGATATATTTTTAAATCTTAATGTAATTTTCCATTTTTTAAATTGGGTATTTACTTATATTATATATTTACTTATTATTTATTTTTATTTATATTGTGTATTTCTATTTCTTATACTTTATATTTACTAATAATTTTATATTTTAAGATAGATTTACATTTTAAGATAGATGTTTAAATACTAATGTACTTTTTCTATTTTTTTAAATTGTGTATTTCCTTTTGTTATACTTTCTATTTGCGTAATATCTATATTTTATATTTTAAGATAGATGTTTAAATCTTAATATAATTTTTTCCATTGTTTTTAAGTTGTGTATTTCTTTTTCTTATACTTTCTATTTACTTAATATCTATATTTTACATTTTAAGATAGATGTTTAATATTTAGTGTACTCTTTCCATTTTTTTAAAATTGTGCATTTACTTATTATTGTATATATAATTCGTATATTTATAATATTTACTTATTATTTATTTTTCTATATATTATGTATTTCTCTTTCTTATACTTTATATTTTATTAATATCTATATTTTATATTTTAAGATAGATGTTTAAATCTTAATGTATTTTTTCATTTTTAATGTAAAACGGCAATGTTTTATAGAAGAACTTGGACAAATAGTCAAATAGTTATATTTATGTTTTTTTTTTATAAAATGGTAATGTTACATTATGGAGATAAACTGTTTTTTTTTAGTGAAAAATAGTAATTTTACATATGTTTAATGTAGTTTTTCCATTTTTTTCATGTTGTATGTTTACATATTATTTTTATTTTTAAATGTAAAATGGTAATCATACATATGTTTAATGTAGTATTTCCATTTTTTAGGATGTATGTTTACATATTATTTATTATTTTCGAAATTATATATAATGTTTTTTTTTACAAAATAGTAATGTTACATTATGCAGATAAGCCGTCTTTTTTAGTGAAAGATGGTAATCTTACATATGTTTAATGTTTACATATTATTTTTTTAAAATAAAAATGTAAAATGGTAATCTTACATATGTTTAATGTAGTATTTTTATTTTTTATGTTGTATGTTTACATATATTTATTATTTTTGAAATTATATATAATGTTTTTTTTTATAAAACGGTAATGTTACATTATGAAGATAAGCCGTCTTTTTTTAAGTGAAAAATGGTAATCTTATATATGTTTAATGTAGTTTTTCTATTTTTTATGCTGTACGTTTACATGTTATTTATAATTTTTGAAAATTAGTAATATTAAAATATAAAACTATATTTTATGCCACGTGTCATTTTTTGGGAGAAGTTTTTACCGCTGATGTGGACTCTCTATGGAGCCTCAAAAGGTCCCTTTTATTAGTATAGATTTCTTTATTTTTAAGGTTTTATTTTTTAGCAAATTGAACACTTGAACATAGTAAAACATTTAACAAAATTATAATAAATTCAATAAAAATCTAGATAAATCTAGATAATTTTATTAGTTTTTTGTTATTAAACAATAAAAATTATACATATACAGAGTTTATTTCATTTTAATATCTATCTCATATATTTATTTTCAGAATTTATATGTTTAAATACTTTTATCAGCTTTTGGACATAATACTAAATATATATATATATATATTTTTTTATAAGTCACACCTTTTAAAGTTTATTATGCCAATCAAGCTTTTAAAATATTCAAAGTAACAACTACAGTTTTTAAAGTCAAAATCTCTACATCTAAAATTCTAAAGCCACTGCCTAAAGCAAAAACCGTTACCAATCGGAGCCATAAACTATTTTGGACAGATGGAGTAATCTGAAACTAACATAGTGTAAACAGTGTCATTTTAACCAATATAATAGCTATGGACGAAACATGGAATATAGACGATTTAATAAATATTTTCTATATTTTTTCTTCACTGCATTTCTTATAACTTGAGCTCTAAGAGCATCTTCAATGCAATATTTCATTTTTTGTATTATAATGATACAACATCAAAATGGAGTTAGATTTTACTCCAATGTATTACTCCATTTTTTACACTAAAAAGAAAATTTTAGAATGATCCTACTTTTTTTTGTCATCAATGATCCTACTTTTATTTAATTAATAATTGATACTAATACTTTCTACTTATAAAAATTATCAATTAACTCTAGCTATCTATATTTACATAACTTCCATAAAAATAATTCATTTAAATTAAATATTTATTATTAAAAACTACAATAATATATATAAGATATCATATTTTGGTTCAATAATGAGTATTGAAATATTTTCACAAATGGTAAATTGGTTCATTTCATAATGATTAATGAGTTTCTTTATTTTTTATTTACCTAAATTGAAGAATTGTTTTTTAAAATCGGTCATTTTCATCGTTTGATTTGTCATGGATAAGAGCCGGTTTGATTTGTCATGGATAAGAGCCGGCCCTGAGTGTGAAAGTAGTTAGAAAATCGGTTAAAGTAATACCAAGTTAGTCCAAGCCTTGGCTTGCAATGCAAATCAATAAATAAATTATGGAAAGGGTACTAGTTCGGTGGCACGTAATTTCCATGAAAGATTTTGTGGTTCCACTAAATAACAAAGAATTATCAGGTTTGGCGATCGATGCCAATTTCGTATTCACGTTTGTTTATTCACTACAAAATCGTTTTTCTCTTATATTTTTCTTCCCACGCCAACACAAAACCAAAAATAACTATAAACAAAGAGACTGAATTACACATATCCAATTCCAAATTATAAAGAAAAAAACTAATCAATAATATATTTCATGAAAATGTATCTTTTTCTTTTTGCTGCTGAATGTCAATTTTGACATCAATGATCAATCCACTAATGAAATAAATTAATGCGACAAACAAGAAAAACTCAAAAGGAACTCATAGATATCTAATATTAGGACATATTCTCGCACTTATGTACATCATATCAAAAAACTTTATACTTCATGTAAGCTATTAGCTATATAGTACAGATTGATACAAGTCCTGCATGGCTGCATGCATATATAATAATTATAGATCATTTGAAAGATAATTAAGGTTATTCACAAATACATCTCGGTATTCCGAATTCGAGTCATCGTCCATGTAAATTACCACCAGTAACAAAAGTTAACTTAACACAAACACAAAATCATTGAATTTGTTATTGGTCGTGATTTATGAGCAAGTATACGTCTATTGATCGAGACTCTCCTCTCGCATCACCTGCTATTAAATATCGATGGGTTACAGCCCGCACCGTCACAGCCTCTTTAAAAACTTCATTACGAATATATACTTGATTAGATGTAGACAACATTTATCATATATATCTAGGGACCTTATATATCTATCAAACTACTTGCAAGATTATTTATTCATTGTCGACTTCATTTCCTTTTTGTTAAAAAAATGTCATTTTTAAATGGCGTTACTGTCCTCCGATGATTGAATATTATGCATCTTTTATATCGCGTACGTGCCACGTAAATAAATAACAATGCTTTTTTTGTCAAAAGATAACAGCGATTCTGCCCAGCTTTTTGGATTTCATAACAAAATTACATAGTTTCAGATTTTACTTTTATTTGAAAAATGGATGTCACCAAAAAAATAAAAGAAGCCATTGAAGCACCTACAAGAGGAAGAAAAAAACAGCTTATGGATCACTAATCACGCTCTAGTTACACTGCTTCATGATATAGAATGGACTATTTACCATTGCATGCTTGGGAAAACGGTGACTGAGCCATAAAGCATTTTGCCTATTGCCATTATTGTGATGAAGCTTTATGGGACCATTTATTTATGTTTTATATCCTTTTCCTGCTACTGAACTGTCGACTTTATTTGTCAAATATGTGACCTTTAAGCTAGCATTTAATTTTGAAATATTTATGTATATAAACAAGTAAACTAATTATATAGATTTGATTTTGTAATAAATGGCATGGTCGAGGAATGTGGTCCTCAAGGCGACACACCATATAATTTTCTCAGCCTTTCCTTTTTGGACCATATAATTTCATGTAAGTTGGACCACTAGTCTCGTATTATCCCCATCTATTCTATCACTTCACTTATTACCTATCGTTTCACAGCATCTTGTTATACGATAACTCCGATAGTTTTCTGTTACCAAATAACTTTCTGTGGATTTAGAAACACGGGCCTCGTGAAGGGCCATTAGATAATTCGCGAGATGTATAAGCCCATGAGTGGCCCAATCTAAATTATATTATTGTGGCTTCAATGCATCATCACTTGCCTTATAGAAGGGACGGCTCCGAGGGGCCAAATCTAGATCGAGAACGACGTTTATGGTTTGTGTCGACGCCACCCTGATCATAACCCATAATATAGCCAAATGACTCGTGTATAGGCTCACAATGTCACACTTGTAAGTTGTAATCATGCATGCACGTAAAGTTTGATTGTACTATTAAACAATCAATAGATTTTGATTTATGAAGAATTTATGTTTTAATTAAATATAATACGATTTGTGTCTTGTGATGACTTGATGAGTGGTGCCAACTTATTAAGCTTGAGACAAGATACCGCCCATATCTTTGACACTTGGACTTACATGAACATTTCACTTTCTTTCCTTTTTTTTTCATTCTAGAAGACTTGAAAGTTGAAACAGTAGTGGAAAAGAGAAGAACTTCAAATCCGAATTGTAGGCTTATTTTAAATGGTTTTTATCTATTTATTTCTGGTTTATAGGAATATAAACCTTTCTGCTTATAATATACATTTAAACATATAAAACTTTTTTTAGTATATTTTTGCTTGATATGAATAAAGATTAGTTCGGCTCTACAACATAAATCACTACTATTTGCTTACAACAAATGCACAGACATCCCTTCTAGAAACCGTCGAGATGAACCCCACATAACAAGCAGCACACAATCCATTGTTTTGTTTGCTTGTTTGTTTGGATATACATTATAAATATAATATACTTTATTAAAGTGCCCAAGAAATCTGATTTTCCAACGTTATCTTCTTTTAGTCTATGATCATATATAAAAAAAAGAGAGGATACATATGTTACCCCAACTTATTACGTTCTGTGTGTTGTGTCTTTTGTCATTGGTAGAAGAACAAAGAAAACTCAGATTATGAACACGAAGAACAACGTCCTTGTGGACGTGTCACCATTCTTGTTATTCGAAGCATCTGCAGATTCCGAGACTCGTGAAGAAGGTGGCCACGTTGGATATGATGATAAAGGTCATGGGAATGATGCTGAGTCAACGAGTCAGGTGACGGGTGGGTTGGCTGATTTTGACTCGGTGGAGATGGAAGAAGAAGAAGAAAAAGAAGAGGAGCTAGTCACGGGAGAGAAAGAAGAGGAACACGAGGAGGAAGAGGTGAATAGTCACGTGAGGTGGCCAGAGAAGAGAGAAAATGAGAGCGGGAGCGTTGATGCGTCTTCCACGAGGAATGATGAGAGGTTGATGAGGAGGAAGATTGAAAAAGATCGAATGTTTTGGGAAGCTTGTTTAGCTTCTTAGTCTGTATGCATCAAATTATTAATTATTGTATGTTTGAATACCTGTATACTATTAGATAAGATATACTATTAGATAAGATAACTATCTCTGAATAGTTTAGCTATAAATATTCTCCTACTTCTGCTTTTACTACTTCAATCTCCGACTGGCATCGACGACTGGCACATCCCACTGACCAAACGTTGAAATCTCTTATTTCTTCTAATGTTTTTTATGTAATAAAGGGGATTCGTCTCAACTCTGTTCTACTTGCCAGTTTGAAAAACAAATAAAGCTTCCTTTTGCTACTTCAAACACAAATGTTGCTCACCCCTTTGATATAATTCATTCTGATTTATGGACTTCGCCGATTCAGAGTGTGAGTGGTATCAAATATTATGTTCTCTTTCTTGATCACCACTCACATTTTCTATGGGTATATCCTATGCGATATAAGCATGAAACTTTTTCAAAATATCTCCATTTTGCTAACTATGTGAAAACACAATTTGGTAAAGATATCAAGTCGCTTCAATGCGATAATGGAGGGGAGTTTAACAACTCCCAGTTTCATGATTTTTTTGCAGAAAAAGGAACTACCTTCCGTTTCTCGTGTCCGCACACGTCCCAGCAAAACGGAAAATCGGAACGGATGATTCGCACAATCAACAATGCGATCCGCTGTCTCCTATTCCAAGCTCGACTACCACCTTCCTATTGGGTAGAAGCTTTACATACGGCAGTCCACATCCTCAATCTGCTTCCTTCAAAAGCTATTCAAAACAAAGTTCCATTCTCGGTACTGTTTAAAAAGCCTATCTCTTACACTCACTTAAAAACATTTGGGTGCTTATGTTATCCAAATATAAATCATTCCAATGCTCATAAGCTTTCCCCTCGATCCACCAAGTGTCTTTTCATAGGTTACCCAAGCGATCACCGAGGGTATAGATGCTTGGATCTTACCACAAACAAAATCATCTTGTCGCGTCATGTCGCTTTCGACGAAACGCAATTCCCATACCAAGATTCAAAAGCTCAAAAAGCCTCAACGTATGATTTTCTTTCCACAGAGACAGACCCATCACCTCTTTTACGAAGCATCTTGGAAACTCCTATGGCTCCTTCTAACCCGGTTACTCCGCCGGTTCCTCAAGATGCGCCAACTCCACCTGCACCTCCAGCGGTGGAGCCTCCTAAGCATCCCATGTCGACAAGGTCCAAACATGGTATTACAAAACCTAAACAAATCTTTTCTCTTCTTGCTAAGCCTTTCTCTGCTCTTCCAAAAAGCCATATACAAGCCTTAAATGACCCTAATTGGAATCCATCTATGACTATAGAGTACAATGCTATTGTTAAAAGCGAGACTTTTGATCTTGTGCCTCGCCCCTCTAACACTAACATTGTGCGCTCAATGTGGTTATACAAACATAAGTATGATGCAGATGGCAACTTTAAAAGCCACAAGTCTCGTTTGGTGGCTAATGGCAAGTCGCAGGAGCAAGGAATAGACTATGACGAGACTTTCAGTCCCGTTGTGAAGCCAGCAATGATACGCACGGTCCTTCATGTCGCCTTGGCTAACGATTGGCCAGTGCACCAGCTCGATGTCCAGAATGCTTTCCTGCATGGGACATTGGATGAAGACGTCTATATGTTCCAGCCACCGGGATTCGTTGATCCAACGAAACCAAACCATGTTTGCAAGCTGAAGCGTTCAATTTATGGACTGAAACAAGCCCCTAGAGTTTGGAATGCAAGATTTGTTTCTTTTATAACGAAAAATGGCTTTATCCAATGTCAAACGGATACAAGTTTATTTGTTTACAGGAAAGGAAATCTGACAGCATATCTACTACTCTACGTTGATGACATCATCCTCGCTGCATCCACCAACACTCTGCGCGACACAATCATCCAGGCTCTCAAATCCGAGTTCCCCATGACAGACCTTGGCGTCATCAATTCATTCCTTGGGGTGTCCGCAAAGTTCAATGATAAAGGCCTCTTCCTGTCGCAAGCAACCTATGCTGCAGAGATTATTCAGCGAGCTGGAATGTCTGAATGCAAGCCTTGTTCGACACCAGTCGATTTAAAATCGAAGCTGGCAGAGGATACAGGGAAGCCAGTCGCAAATCCAACCGACTACCGAAGTCTTGCTGGAGCTTTGCAATATTTGACGTTTACACGCCCTGATATTTCCTACGCCGTCCAACAGATCTGCCTCTTCATGCATGCACCACGTGAGCCTCATTTCCTCGCCCTAAAACGTATCTTACGTTACCTCCAAGGCACCAAAACGATGGGTCTCCAGCTCCTGAAGAAACAGACAATGGCGCTCACGGCTTATACTGATGCGGACTGGGCGGGATGTCCATCCACACGCCGATCCACCTCGGGTTTCTGCATTTACATGGGCGATAATTTGATCTCATGGTCCGCGAAGAGACAGCCAACGGTATCCCGTTCTAGTGCGGAAGCTGAATACAAAGGAGTTGCAAATGTTGTCGCAGAAGCTTGTTGGTTAAGGAACCTACTCCTAGAAATGGGACGACCCCTGCGTCAAGCCACTGTCGTCTACTGCGATAATGTGAGCGCAGTTTACCTCTCTTCGAATCCTGTTCAACACCAAAGGACCAAACATATCGAAATTGACATCCACTTTGTGAGGGAACGAATTCGTATGGGAGAGGTTCGCGTCTTTCACATCCCTTCCACACTTCAGTATGCCGACATTTTCACCAAGGGTCTTCCTTCATCATTGTTCATAAGCTTCAGATCCAGTCTTGGCGTTCGTGAACCGACGCTGCAACTGCGGGAGGGTATTAGATAAGATAACTATCTCTGAATAGTTTAGCTATGATTCTCCTATATTTCTGTAAAGATACGAGAGTATATTCTGATACCTCTCAACAGCTTTGTACTATATATTGAGAAGAGTAATATACGTACATTTCAAGGGAAACAATATCACTTACAAGCTTTTCGGCCTGTTGCGAATGTTTCACCTAGCATGGCCCAGGGTCGGGCCGATCCTGGTTGTGAAGCCTGGTTGTGAAGCTTGAGATCAATGAGGATGGTGGTGCTGATGTTCATTTTAAGGCATTTCAGATGAGTGATATGTACGTCAGGGAAGGGTGGTTCGAGATGGAGACTGGACCTGAGGATGATCCGAAGCTCTCTAAGATGAAGAAAGAGGTGGTTGTTGGTGTAAGGATCTTAAAGAAGTCGACAAGGATTTCTTCCTCGTCGTCGTCAAGATCTTGGATCATCAGGTTCGTTTATCTTCCCCTTTTAGCTTATGTATCTTCGTTTAGTTGATTGAGACTTGGCATGTGCTCTACCAAGTAGTGTAATATGATGATGAAAGAGCTTAAGTAGGAAGAAGGCAAGTGATTTGTACTTTGGTAAGTTGTGTAGATGTTGAACATTCATATAGAATCTTTGTGTTGATACAATCTGTCTTGTATAAATTTTGCTTCAGGGATCGTTGTCTTGTACTTTCCCGATAGAGAACCAGAACATTAAAATGTTCTCTTTGTGGCTCAATTTCTAGACGTTGCATCAGATGTTCCTGCATTGGCTGAGTGCGTACGTCTTCAGTCTCATGTCCCCGAGGGCTATGAGTTGCTCATCGACTACATGGCCAACATTTATTGAACATTTTTTAATATGTTGTTTGTATTTATATTCAGTTCTCTCTTTCGGGATTTGTTTTTTGTTCTGAAAATAAAAGAAAAAGGTTAAACGGTTAAGGAAAAAAATTTAATGTATTGAACGGTAGTCTTTGTGTTCAAGTTCCTGTCTAGCAAAACGATTGTTCTAAAGCCGATAAAGTTATTTTTTTTTTGAAAAATATAAAATCTTATATAAACAAAAATGGAGATGCGGGGGATCGAACCCCGTGCCTCTCGCATGCAAAGCGAGCGCTCTACCATTTGAGCTACATCCCCACTTGCAAGCTTATGATAATGTTGTTTATTTATAGAAATAAAATATGAGAAGTATTATGTAAACTGGACTGGGCTGTATTTTAATTCAACTAAAAAGGCCCAAAATTGAAATGTTAGACGATTGCTTCTGAAGGCAGAAAACGACAAATTAAGAGGGACAAAGCAAAAGATATACTTTTGTCGTCTTCTTCCACTTTTGGAAATTTATTCCCAAAACATATAAAATTAATAGTGGGAAAGACTTTAGTTAAAGCTCGTTTAAGCACACATTATTAGTCTGTCCATATGCGTATGAAAAAAGAATGAAAGCACAAAAAATGATATTATTTGTAATTCTCCCATTTCCATATAATTGTACTTGTAATCTCCACCGAATAGTAGGAGAGTAAATTTATTTAAAGTAAATTCACTAATAAATATCTGTGTAGAGTTACGTAGGCAAGACTATTAATGTTCAAAATTTTCCATCGCAAGAAAATAAATAATTGACTGTACTTTAATTTTTATTTAGACCATCTCCAGCCCACCCATATTTCTATCTCTATATTTTTCTCTAAAATAGAAAAACTCTATTATAGAGGTGAAAATACTAAGGTTTTTGGGTTTCGGTTGGTTGTGTGGGCCTCGGACCCAGTTTGTTTTTCTTGGTTGTATGCCTATGTTTTTGGGCTTCGGATTGTTGTAAGACTTGGGTTTTACCCATTGTGGATTTAATCCTATTAATAAACTTCAGTTGGAAAAAAAAAAGAGGTGAAAATAATTCAATGTATGCCTCTATAATAGAGTTCCTCTATTTATAGGAGAAAATATAGAGATATACTATTTATACCTCTAAATATAGAGGCAAAAAATAATTTTCTTCTATATTTTCCTCTAAAATAGAGGAACTCTATTATAAAGGCATACATTGGAGCATTTTCACCTCTATAATAGAAATCTTTATTTTAGAAGAAAATATAGAGATATACATTGAAGATGCTCTTAGAATCAGTATTCAATATAATGGAAAAAACAAAAGTAAGGAGTGGAAAATGGAGAGCACACGTATGGAAAAGACAAAATAGATGACGACAAAACTAAGAAAGCCCTCAAATGGACACGCGAATCATATACCTTAGCGTGTTCTCCTTTTATTCTCCTTTTCATTTTTTTTTATTTAGTTGCGTTTGCGTCCATTATTATTTTCATCTTGGTTCATACCTTACCACAAATATCAACTTATGTGTTCATTGAAAAGATTGTTTGATCCTGTGGACATTTTCATTCACATTACGACAAATACAATTCGTTATATCTTTTCTTAGAGCTTTGCTGAAAATCGACGGTCCAAGTTGAATTAGTACACGCTTTAGGTGTCTAACGACACATGTAATACATGTTTGTATCGGGATAAAACAACGGGCTGAGATCTACTGTTTTGGTCCCATTCCCATCATCGAGGGAGATTCATAGTTTCTTGCTTTGTCAAATCCGAAAGATACACCAAAAAGCAAAGATGTAGTAACATGATCTAACTCGTAAATCTACAGACACTATTGAGAAAACAAAACATGTATATTAACGTTGTTAGTTGAGGTTCACCATTCTCTTTTACTGCGGAGCCATCAATGCTAGTATTGTTCGCCATTCTCTTTTGTTTAACTTCTTGCCTACCCTATCCTTTAATTCATTAATAGATTATTATTGTAAGTGTTAACATATTGTTTAAATGTGATTTCATGAGAACGCCTAACTAAATGCATTGAATTCATCCAAAAGGGTCGTAAGAAGGTTTTGACTATTTGTCAAAGACTCAAAGTTATAAGCCCGTGCCGGTCACGCGCTTTTCCACATCACGACAAAATCCTAAGCCCACTCCCACGTTTCACCTAATGGGCCCTATTTAGAAAAAGAACAACCGAAGAATTTTGAGGGGCCGATACATTTATTTTCTAAGATATATATATATATATATATATATATATATTATTTTTTTGGGTAATCTTCCAAGATATATTTTTGTTTTATTGCAATGGGGAATTTAAAAGGATTTGTTTAGAACATGACAAAATTACAAATGAAAATTTTACAAACCAAAAAATCTAATAATATTTTTTTTGTTCAATAAATTGTAAAAAACGATTAATAAATAGATAAAACGATGAAAACTCAATAGAGGGATTTTTATAGTCAATGAGTGTAGTTTTCACCAAAATATTGTGGTTTATTTAATAAAAAACCTACGTACAAAATGACATTGTCTGTTTTTGCCAAATAAAATAAAATAGCTAAAACTAATTTTGTACACACATATTCCACAATTAATGCTTTTGTAAATTTTAAAAGCGACATATGATAAGTTTACTCGTACGCCCAATTATCAGGGCCGGCTTACAAGGGGGGACAAGCGGTGCGACCACCCCGGGTCTGAGTCCGTGTCCCCCCATGTAATAATAAATAAGGGGTCCAATTTTTTATAAATCTATATTTTTATATATAAAAAAAATTATAAATATAATAAATAAAATTGAAAAGGGCCCAAAATTATTTGATATGTATATAGTTTTTTGTTTCATTACAAAATATACAAAATATTATTGATTAAATTTTAAAAATATTTTAAACATTATCTTTATATAAATTTTAGAGAGTAAAAAATTTTTTTTTGCCCTAGGGCCCCTATCAGTATTGAGCCGGCCCTGTCAATTATTATCGTATAAATTTATGTTTTGTAAAAGAAAAATAAAAAAAGAAACTTTTTACCAAATATAAAAAAAAACTGAAATGAGCAAAATTCCAACGTTGAAAGGCTTTGGGTCCATGACTCGAAAGGCATGATGTCATACGCCCAAAACGGAACACGTTTCGTCAGTAGTGGCAATACTCGTAATCTTGCAGACCGGACGAGGGCATTCTCGGAGTTTCAAAGCTGGGTTTTTAATAACCAAAAGAAAACAACACCACCCTTTTGTCGCCACATGCCATGGCGTTGGTCGCACGCTGTATAGTGTTTATTTGTTTTTTGTCACCTTCCTTTCTAACTAATTTTATATTTTATTACTAACCATTTGCATTCACATTTTTATAATAATTTAAAAGAACTAAAAACCAAAACAACCTCTCTCTGTCTTTCGGCCTATCATAAGTCATCAAATTTAAAACAAGATCCTAATGTTTTTTTTGTTAATAAGATCCAAAACTATATGCATTTTTCTGTATCTACATTACCATACTTTATATATATAATTTTGGACATCCCATACTTAATCTATAATATATCATTAGATGATGAATGATGTTTTGATGGAACTTGTATTTTCTCACTTTTGTTTTTATCTTAGCTCGAATATAGCTAGCAAATTGTCTTTTTATAAGTGATTATGATAGAAAATAATTAATAAAATTTAGGAAAGCTTGGAAGGTAATAGAAAAGTAACTAGTATTCTTGTGAACATACTATAGATATGCAAAATGATTGTAGAACAATTGGAATACCAGAAAATGACAAAAACAATTAAATTTTCTTAAAAACATACTTAGACACATAATCTATCTGCCAACTCATAAGAGGGAGTAGGGATTATTGATGAAAATACTAATCAATAATGAAGTACTAGTAGCAGTATTTCACAATTAAACATGAAAAAATGAAAATGAATTGTCGGAAGCTAGTTAAACATTTTCTGTTAGTATTATTATAACACAAGTAAGGTGAAATAAAAGAAAAGGGAGGTGGTCAAAAGGAGCACTCATGAGGGAGCGTGTCAGGACTGGCGTGCCAATAGCCAATCCTATCTCTCTCTTCACATGACACCGTGTCCAATACATTTTTTTATATTTATAATAAATTATTTATTTATTTATTTTGACTATTAAAATTCAATTTTATTTTTAAAAATTAATCAGCCGACTGAATTTAATAGCCAATTAGTAAAGTAATTAAAAATGGCATTATCATCGTCGACAAAGAAAAAATTAAAAAATAAATAAAAAGAAAGAGAGAGAGAGAGAAAAGTGGAGAAAAGGGGAGGGACCCACATATCGAAACAGTAATAATCGGTCGTCCGGCCCATTCGTCACCGCCCGATGGGTTATTTCATCTTCAACATCTCTCCCCTTTGACTCTCCTTCTCTCTCTCCCTCTCTACGGACGAACCAGATAAAGCTCTCTCTTTCTCTCTCTCTCTACTGCAGAAGAACTCTGTACTTTGCTGTCTCAAAAAATATCTTCTCCTTCTTCTTCTTCTTGGAGCTGAAGACACCCTTACTAAGAAGATTTAAATGGTATGAAGAAGAGTCCGTTTCACTGAAATCAATTCTCCCTCAAGATAAAGATTAAGATATAGAGAGAGAGGTTTCTATTCTAGGAAGAAAAAAAGAAAAAAAAAACAGACTATGGCTGGTGGAAACGAAGTCAACCTAAACGAATGCAAGGTACTTCCTTTCTGAAGATTAGTTTTTCTTCTTAATAACCTCGTACATCTCCAAGTCTCGAAATTTAATTCTGAAACGATGAAGATCATCATTATCATCATATAGATTCATTCGTACGGATTTGATTTTTATTTTATTTTAAAACAAAACGTCCCATCTGATGAAAAGATCTCTTCTTTCTGTTTTTTTTTTGAACTGTAGAGAATAGTTCCACTCAACACATGGGTCCTCATCTCCAACTTCAAGCTCGCCTACACCCTCCTCCGCCGCCCCGACGGCTCCTTCAACCGCCACCTCGCCGAGTTTCTCGACCGCAAAGTCCCCGCCAACTCTTTCCCCGTCGACGGCGTCTTCTCCTTCGACCACGTCGACACCTCCACCAACCTCCTCACCCGCATCTACCTCCCCGCTCCCCTCGACCCCTCCCGCCACGGCTCCGTCGACCTGACCGAGCCTCTCAGCACCACCGACGTCGTCCCCGTTCTCGTCTTCTTCCACGGCGGCAGCTTCACTCACTCCTCCGCCAACAGCGCCATCTACGACACTTTCTGCCGGAGGCTCGTCACCATCTGCGGCGTTGTTGTTGTCTCCGTTGACTACCGGAGGTCCCCGGAGCACCGTTACCCTTGCGCTTACGACGACGGGTGGAACGCTCTCAAATGGGTCAAGTCCAGAGTCTGGCTTCAGAGTGGTAAAGACTCGAATGTTTATGTTTACTTGGCTGGTGATAGCTCTGGTGGCAACATAGCTCATAACGTCGCTGTGAGAGCGACCAGTGAAGGAGTTAAAGTTCTGGGGAATATTCTTCTGCATCCTATGTTTGGTGGGCTCGAGAGGACTCAGTCTGAGAAGAGACTTGATGGTAAATACTTTGTCACTATTCAAGATCGGGATTGGTATTGGAGAGCTTATCTACCGGAAGGTGAGGATAGAGATCATCCCGCTTGTAATCCCTTCGGTCCTAGAGGTCAGAGTCTCGAAGGAGTCAACTTCCCCAAGAGTCTTGTTGTTGTGGCTGGTTTGGATCTTGTTCAAGATTGGCAGTTGGCTTATGTCGATGGGCTTAAGAAGACTGGTCACCATGTTAACCTTTTGTATTTGAAGCAAGCTACCATTGGATTTTACTTCTTGCCTAACAATGATCACTTTCATTGTCTTATGGACGAGTTAACTAAGTTTGTGCACTCCATAGATGAGGATAGTCAAAGCAAGTCATCTCCTGTTCTGCTGACTCCATAGCAACATGATGAGGTCTGATCATGTTGGTTTTTCTATACATGAAGAGGAGAAGACTAGAAGATCAGTTTGTTTGCTGGATCTTTTGTACAGTTTCCACAAGTATTGTGTAGTGTTCAGTCATGTTTTTTGTGTCTTTATTAGTCTCCTGAATCATCAGTATAAGTCCGGCTTATTGTGAGATGATGTTGGTTGCGCCGGAAGCAAAAAACCAATTCTCTTGTCGGCATCTATCGGTTAAGGCTTAACCGGGAGATGGTACTTTGCTTTGTAGTGTAGGAAGTAGTAGTAGTCTTTAATTGGTTCTAGAGTATAGAGAGTCAAAATACAAGACAACTAGTTTGTCTTCAACATGTTGTGAGAAAAACCTTATCCTTGGTAATGGATTTGTAATGTTTATATTACCTTTTTGTCTTCTTGTTTCGTTTTTGTTCATGCATTGATGATAGGTTTTCCCCCTTACAAAAGACAAGTCTTTTTAAAACCCCTTTTTTCCTTATAAGTTTTCCAACTTCGAACCATCCGAGCATTTGCTCCACTGTTGCTATAATTGTTAAAAAGATTATTAAAAAAAACATAAAATGAACAGAAAGACCCAGAAGTTTTAAGTGAAAACCCTAGAGAGACATGTGGCAATGGCGTTTGAGTGAAGTATAAAGAAGGAAAGAAGAGGAAATAAATGTGAGAGAAGAAAAAAGACAAGTGTTGTGTGTGCATTTGAGGCAAAAGCTTCACAATGCCAAAACCAAACCCCATCCACCCATATGAGAAAAAAGCTTACACAACCAAAATTAATATATATTAAATAATGATTGGACAAAAATGTCAAAATCAACAATGGATTTTTCTTTTAATATTCCTTTTTAATAGTTTTGGTTTACTTTGGCATCTTTTGCTTATTGCCTCTTCTATGTGCATGTATTTGATTTGGAATTTTTGGTGTTTCCTTGTAGTGGTTATGAACTTTGGGAGGATAAGCATTGCATGGACCCCCTCTTAGAGAAAACAATCTCTTTTGTCTACATATGTTTGTTTCTATATATTTCTACATTTCTTTATATAATACTACCATTTAATAACCATGGCTTATGTGTGCTTTTGTTACCCTTGTTTTATTATATACTTTTTCTTTTGGATGCCAAGTGGTAGGGACATGGAGGCTTGGAGAAAAAACAAAGAAAAGCGATTCTTTCTCCTTTGTCTAGTTGATAGTTTTTTAACATATAACGAATGATGCAATGAATACATAAACATTTTACAGTTAATTGATTGGAATATAATTTAATTTTTCGATTAACATTGACTTTCTATTCCTAGCATCTTTCAAAAATTCGTTTTCTAATGCTACTATTTTGTTTTGTTTTCATGTTGTCAAACTATTTATGACCAAAGTTTTGGCTTATTGATGCGCGTGTGTGACCAAGACTCTCGACCGTTTGTCTTGTAATGAATGTCTTGGCAATTACTTGGGGAGAGTGTCTCTATTTTAATTCATACCAATGTGAATATATATATACTAATCATAAATCAAAATTTCCCCTCAATCAATGAATGTTTCGTGTTTGGAAATTATTGATTTTATCATTTTTGTAATGGTTGCTCTCATTTGGGTTTGTTGTCTTTGATCCTGACAAAATAACTTAAATTTGTTTGGTGCTTCATCAACATCTTATGGTTTCTCCATAATTCATTAATTTGTCGTTTACACTAAGATTCTTTCTTTTGTCAATGGATTAGCTTTGTCCTTTGTGGACTGTATTCAATGCTTTGGTTCCAAAAATTTTAAAATAATTATAGTATTCATCATATAAGTAACTTTGAACTTAAAGGTTTGGTTTGAGGAATCTTTCGCTTACTTTCCTTCAAAAGAGTAACGATGACTTTTGGGTATTACTTTTCTCTTGTTCACATTAAGAGTTTATAGATCCGGTGGTGGAAATTCGATTTAACTGATCTGATAGTCAAACGAGGTGTTGGTCATGTTTTAGAAATAACAGAAAGAAGAAATAAGTTTTGCGGTGATACCATATAAGCTGTTAGTCATGTTATATACATACACAAAGTGTCTGCAATGTAAAGTTATTAGGACGTGGTCTGTGATAATGTGGTCAGACAACTATATGTGCTGACTTGGAATTGAATTTAAACGAATCTACATTGTTTTTTTGTATTCACACATTTAAAACAAAATAACCTAATAAGAAAAGGTGAGAGAGAGAAGGGTAAATGTAAATAATCAGACAATAATAAGCTGGTTGGAAGAAGTTAAAAGAGTATAGCTACTCTGAATAGAAAGTGTTATAGATGTGCAGAGATTTCATAGAAATGGAAGAAAATAGAAAAAGAGAGAAGAAAGGAAAGAAAAGACAAAAGCATTCAACGAAGCCCTTTGTCTTTATTACCCTAAACCTACCCTATTAGATTCAAAGAACAAGACACGCACCTTTCATCTTGAAATTCTCACACTTTAAACCCCACAAACTACCATTAACACGTCCTCTCTCTCTTATCACTTGCATTCATCATCAACTCGTCATCATGGTTTTCATCTTTCTTGTCTCTTGTTGGCGACAACTCCAGTTATAATAACAAAAAAAAAAATCTTAGAAAGTTGATGGTGGAGCACAAATATTCCAATATACGGAGTTACATGTTACATCCATGCATGCATGCATATTAGTTATTTGTAACGTAAATGATGATTGGAATCATCAAATTTTTCATGCAAACTGGAAAAGATTCTTGAACCAGATATAACTTACATGTTCGAGCTAGCGAACATAAATAAATAGTAAGAGCTCACTGAGTAGACTCTTCTTAAATCTTAATGGAGACTGTAGACAACAGTTTATATTACGTGTTCCTCAGGTGCATATGCTCTTAAGTTGTAGGATTTCAGCAAAGCAAGGATGGGCCGTTTGTCGACTTCGAAAGGAAACCAAAGAACGCTTGTGGGCCGTATAAAGGGGCTTTTAAATATAATTTTATCAGCCTATTGAATGAAATAATCAGGACCCAGTCAAATGTAATCAGATACCAGCCAGTTTCAAACATTTGTATTTTTTTTTAAGTCAACATCAAACTTATCATTAACCAACTCAATGTCTTACAAGATACTTATCAGCCTCTACCAACGAAAACAACCAAACATGCAAGATAGAATACAACTTAGGGACAAATGACGTAAACGTAATAGTCTCCTTCGCTATTCTATCTGCAACTTTGTTACCACTTTTAAGATAGTAAACCACTTCAGCCTCCCTTATACTCAGCAATGAAGTACTTATCTCTTGAATAATGGGCATCAACCTTGACCAGACCTCTTATTCTCCACTCAACATCTTAACTAGCACTAGAGAGTCTGTCTCAAATGTTACATTTGTATAACCAAACCCACTCATTGTATGTATAGCCCACTTTAGAGCTTCTGCTTCTAGTATAGACCTTATCACTGGCATTTTTCTCGCGCATGTCCACAGCATTTGGCTCTGAAAATCCCTTAAGATTTGTAGAAAAAATTTGTAGAAAAATCTCATGCAGATTTTAAAATCACTTTTTTTTGTCAGATATTTTAAAATCATTAGATCTTGGCATCTTTGCTATACATTTACTTAAGTTTACGAGTGTGCTTATGAAGCACCGTTAGAAGGCGTCAACTTACACAGGGCCCACCAAATACTATTAAAGCCCATCTTGATTGTAAAAAAATGTTTATCGCATCAAGAAGAGTTGCGTTGGTAGAGAGAAAGGAAGAGCGGTTATGGTAGTTATGACGCAATGCTCTCCGATTCTTACCGAAGAACGGCGGCCACTAGAGGGCGGTGCACCTACGCATTCGCATAGACGGCGCTGGAGCACTCCGGCTGATCCTGGCGGCGAGTCTCTACGTGAATGCTTCACCACGGATGACGAGTACAAAGAACAGCCAAGTCATGTGTCTGAAGTGAGTTTTGACGATTTTGTCTCGTGCTCGTCGTCTTCGGGAAATGGTTACAGTTTCTATCTCGGGGGAGAGATGTCTCCGTGGGGATCTCCGCTACTTACCAAGTCGAGACCGATCGCGCCGCCGCGTATGGTGATGGAGACGCGTGGAGAAGGGAGGAGAGGAAGAAGCGTGAGGAGGAAGAAAGATCTCCCGCCGTTTCTAACGACGCTGGATTGTAACGGACGGCCGAGATTCTATCACAGGAGGGTGAGAAGCGAAGGACGGCTAGAGATTGCCAGAGTGGCAGTGAATCTACCGGAGATAGTGAGTGTTCGTGGAGTAGAAGGACTCAGAATCGGAACAGTTAGAGTCAGTCAACAACACGACGAAGAAGGAGAAGGAAATGACGTTCAATAGGCCCATATAAATATTAGTACTGGGCCGAAAAAGCCCAAAACAATGTAAAAGTAAGCTGACGTGTCGATAGAAGATTTGTTTGTCAAAGGGAATACCTTTTAACACAGGCCGTGCGATTGCAAGTGTTCGCTGGGGTCAGAGAAGCTTTGATTTGTATACGGAAAGAAAGTGAAATAGCAAATCAGAGCAGAGCTATGGCGGAGGAAGAGAACGGGAGCGTAGCCAAACCAAGAGCCAAGGTAGTATTTAGAGACGAACGTCCTTACGCTTTGGGCCAAGTCCATGTTTGTATCAATCTCTGAGATCTCTTATTGTAGCTTAGTAACGGTTATAGAAATCACGCGGCGGATTCTAGGGTTTGTGTCTGGTTGTGATAGTTAAAGTTAAAGCCTTTATGTCCTGAGAGCATTATTAATTACTGTATTGTCTCTCTTAGTACTCTCAAAGTCATGTGGTTTGTCTAAATTGTCAGAAAGACATTGCTCCAGGGAGGTTGATCGACACCTATGCAGCACAATGCGAAAACTGTCACCAGTGGAGAGTCATCGATAGCCAGGAGGAGTACGAGGACATCAGAAGTCGAATGATCGACGACCCATTCACCTGCGACAAGAAACAAATCTCTTGTGAAGACCCTGCGGATCTCGACTACGACTCCTCTCGAACCTGGGTCATCGACAAGCCTGGTCTCCCCAAAACCCCCAAGGGTTTCAAGAGGAGCCTTGTCCTCCGCAAAGACTACTCTAAGATGGATACTTACTACTTCACTCCTACTGGTAAAAAGCTTAGGAGCCGCAACGAAGTCGCTTCCTACGTTGAAGCCAATCCTGAATTCAAGGGTGCGCCTCTTGAAGACTTTTCTTTCACTGTCCCCAAGGTGATGGAGGACACTGCTCCTCCTGATCCTAAGGTTGTTGCCTCTCCCGTTTCTCCTGTTGTTGCTGCTGCTACACCTTCTGATGATGATGTTTCGGACAAGAGCACCAAATCCAAGGAATTCAAAGGGAAATTTAAGCTTGAAGAAGAGACACTCTCTGGTTCTTCTCCACACGTTTCTCCTGCTCCCTAATCTTAATGCATTGCTGAGTTTGTTTGTAGATTTTTTTTTCTTTCTTGTTATGATAAGTCACTAAGTTGGATTTCTTGCAAAGAAGTTATATGTCACCTCCCTAATAAGAACTCGTAAAATACAAGTATAAGTGTCATACATTGTCTATCAAGAAGGAAGACACGAGTGTATATGGTTATAGGAGGCCTGATACGAATCTTCTCAAGAATGCACTCTTAAGTTGGCGTTTATAGACTTTTCCTCATTTTGGTGAGTCGACTCTGGATAAAGGCATCTGATTTCTTATCAATATCATTTGAAAGTGGCTCCCAATGTGATCGTTTACAATCTTCAATCTTAAAAAACACTGGTGTCTTAAAGCTAGATTCATTCGTTAAGCCCCTCCCTTTTTCGTTTATCATTTTGTTTGAACCGTTAGCCAGCATGATCACCCTCTCTTTCTCTGATCGTGTTGATAGGATTAGCAGCGTTATCCTCTGAATCTTCTCTTTGCTTAGCTTGACGTAAATTCTGATATCAGATTCCGAATCCTTGTTCTTGATCAAGTTTCTTCTTCACGGACTTATCTTCCTTTTGACCGGCCATGAGTTTAACCACCACGAACCTAACCAGACGGCAACAAATGCCTCTGTTTTCCTGATTCTCTCTTCTCTGCATCTTCTATTGTTTACAACAATATATGTTTATGCTGTTGGTTTTATGAAAAATAAGTAATTAGTGGGCTTCGCTTTGAGGGAAAATGTGATTGTTGTCTTTCTATTTGTCTAAAAGAAAGCAGAACTTGTTTAGTATCTTCTTCAAACTCTTCTTTTGGTTTGTTTAGCTGAAAAAAGCAAACTGCTTTGTGCAAGTTTTTCTTCCATTGCAGCTGGAGATTCCTTCTTAATCACTCGGACTTGTTGATCTCTTATACTACTTCTCACAAACGTTTCCACTTTTTGTTATTGTTGCATGAAATCATGTGTAAGAAGAAGTCTTTTTTTTTTTTAATGTTGTATTGTATTATTAAATTATCTAGACCAAGAGTTCTAAACAATGAGCAAAACAAATTTTTAAAAAAGGATATATCAGTAGGGTCCAAAATAAATTAACACATATCTGTTTGCGTATTGATGATTAAAGATTTTTCATATAAAAGCTTCATATTTGTTTTTGGAATAGTTCAATCTCAAGAGAGATAATATTCGTATTAATCCAAAAACACCAAGTTTCAGACTGAGTTGAGAATGATTGTCACTCTCTTTTTAATACTCCATTAGAAGCAACCGAGACAAAAAAGATTATCGTTTCATAGAATTTGATGCTGCCTTTTGAAGTAACCATAGTTTGCATAAAAAATTTCATCAGCATCACATGAAAAACCATCAACGATTGTAGCCGGTAAGACCTATCATCACCATCTGTAGCAGATCTGTCAATTAATTTCTAAACGGTTCAATTGAACCAAAGTTTTTGTTTTTCCAAATTTATTGAAAAAATCACACAAAAAATACAATAAAAAACTTTGCTAAATCTAAAATAAATTAGCAGTCGAACAAACTAAGTAACCAAAGATAAATCAAATCAAAGAAATAGAAACAAAACGACTCAAACAAGCTGATGACAGAGGCCATCGGTTTAAACTATAAAAAAATCTCGTTTTTTCTCTTTTGACGGCTAAGATTTCTCATAAACAATGTAAGAAGTCTATAAAGTATAGAAAAGGTAAGCCTCGCTCTGTTAAGGACCAACATGCATACTCCCCCGCAAGACTCTCTTTAAAGGGCCCGCATGTCCGCTAGACAGAGCGCAACTGAGCCATACACTTCATATCCAATGACAATGTTTTATCAAATAGTTTAACTTGGGTTGATGGGTTGAGCCAGGCCCATGCGGTAATGCAACCGCATGAACGACTAGCAAAAGTCCAAATAACAAACTATCTTGACAGCTTTAATATCGTATAGTCCAATGGACCTTATATCATATACTAAACTGATAAGAACATATACTACACTTAGATACTTCACTTGATTTTAGCCAAAAGGTCGAGAAAAGTATGAATTTGATGCGGGGGCTCTTTATTTGTAGTCGCAAGAGAGGAGCCATGATTGTTCTAATAAGCGATGTGGGATTAATAAGAACACAACCCTCCTTCACTCTTCAGTCTTAAACAAACACCTTCGTATGTTCATACACTTTGGAAATCTAAGTACGTTCATCTTTTAGTATTCGAGATCATACTATCATCAGTGAGTCTAGCTTGGAAAAAAATCTCCTGTTATCCAACACTGATTGTCACAAAGATTCATAGAAATAGACTTAAAACATTCTATTGTGTCTGTTTGTTAACACAATCTGGTCAAATGTCGGATACAAAAGATTGTTTAGTAGTTGATCGGCTTTTAGCAGTTAGGAATGTTTAGTCAAATTTGTTCCACTGAGTTTGTTTTTTCTTTTGTCTTCAAATGCGGTAAATCTTCAAAACCACTACTGGTTTACGGCAAAGAGGACAACGCTTCCCTTGTAACTCCAAGGAGCATGTTAAGCAGCAGCACATATGACCACACCTACAAATCCGAACCGAACCAAACAAAAGAAGGAATCAAAAATCTACAACGCACTTGATGGTAGGAGAAAGAGAAGGCTGTGCTCTTACTCAAGGAAAACGGCGTCACACTTTCGGTCAAGGCAGATCACACAGAGATCAGGTACATCTGGTGCGAGAGATATAATCAGAGCAAATTCACAAGCATATTCAGGGAAAAATGATTCACACAAACCTTCTTCAGTCGCTTGTCTCGTTCTATTTGCAGCTGCACAAAAAACTCTGCGACAAATACAAGGTGACCGCTTAATTTGGAATGACCGTTCACACACCCATACGCACGTGTTAAGCTGCTAAAACATACCTGTTCCTTAACAGTCGATGCCGCCTTCTCTCTATAAAATCTCTACTTCTCACAAGAATGTATTTACTAACTGCACCAAGACCTCTGCGACATATAGCTTAACTATTAATGAAATAGCTATTCATTTGCAAGTTGTATTTTTGGCTTTGGTTAAAGATGTGTGTGACATACCTTTTCAGTAACGTCACATGTTTTTTCAGAATAGGCAGTCCCTGCCGCATTCTCCATAGAATATATCCAAACATAAATAGAATATCTTCAATCACATGTAGAATATATATAATCAAAGGCTTTGAAGTTATAATCACACCACGAACAGTGAAACAGAAGGAGGCTCCCATGGAGGCATACTTGAATATCCTGCCAGAAAAAGAAAAAAAAAATCTTTTAGATTTTTGTTTTCAAATCAAAATGTTCTTGGAAACAGAGAAAAAAAGCAACAACCTTGACCACGTTCCTAAGGTAGGAATGAGTTGATCGAGGGGTTTAGGTGAGATGTAGAAAGGCCCTTGATCGGGTTTTTGAATCCTGACATTCCCGCTACCATCTTTTACGGCCTTGTTGTACACAGAAAAGAGCAAACAAAAATGAGCTCAAAGTAGGCATATAAGAAGAGAGTAAAGAGACGGGAGAGATACCTCGCCAACAACCGTAAGCCATGTACCAATTGGGAGAACATACTCAAAGCGTCTTACTCCAAGCATCTGAAGCCACACAGATTTAGCAATGAGTAAACAGAGAAGCTGATAAGTAGACAACAAAAAAAAAAAAGACACCTTGAGGCCTTGGAGATAAGCTAATGCTCCTGGAAGAAGCGAAGAAGGCTCAGGCTTTTCAAATACTTCACTTCCCACAGTGAAAGCAAAGCCTAATGCAGTTTCAGCTCCAGATACATTAACGCGGCCTGTCCCATCTTCCTATAAAGCATTAATGAGCAGAGTCCAGTTAAAAGAGAAAGGAAGCAGAAGGCTTTACCAGGAACCAAGGGACTTGCTTAGTGATGGGGAGGCTGATGGATGCAGTGTCTTGAACCCACGAAAACTTCCAGTTACGTTTCAGAAACTGTATCTCTTCCTGAAGGATCAATTTTTCTTATTATTATTATTATTATTATGATTATTATTATTATTATTATTATTATCTCATTACATGCCCCCCCTCTGAATCCATCCAAAGAATGCAGACATTACCGTTTCCTCGAGAATAACAGCAAGCATTTCACTACGCTGACATTTGAAAGGTGTGGCAGAGGCAACTGATCCTGTTACAGCGACGATCAAAGGCCTGACCTCTCTCCCTTCTTCTAGCAATTCCGCTGCACCAGAAAGGAAGTAATAGTCAAACTAAAATTAAAAGTGAAACTGTCTGAGGGAGAGAACATACCTAGACCTTTGAGGTGGTCAACTTTAGTGACCGAATCGAAAAATTCAACATCGCTGAAGCAGGTGGCAAGAGGAGAAGAGCATCACATAACAAAAATAAAGCACCTCGCAAGTAGTAAGTAATTAGTAAAAGAAAAAGAAGAGGAAAACGATATACCCGCCGCCGCCTGTTCTCCGGCTGAGAAGGTAAAGAAGGTAGGCCCATATGAAACATTTGAATCCACTCCAACTTATCATCTTGAGTCTTCTCCGCGCTGAAAACAAACAAAAAGAGACGATTGCTTTTGGGTTCCGCAGAAACCGATCAAAGCTTGAGAGTGAAGTCTGATGAGAAAACGATCCAACAAGTCTCCTTTGTTTCAGTCCAGTAAAAAATATTATATTATCCATCTTATTCTATTAAAACAACTGCATTATCTATTGATAGCAATTATTTTAATATAATTACTAAAACTTCTAGTAATCATTTAAAAGAAATATTATATGAAAAAAACACAAATATAATTAAAATGCAATTATAAAAATTAAATTTCTAAAAAAATGTAAAACAGAAAATATACCCAGTTTTTTTAAAACAAGTCAGAATCTAATTGCTCATAAAGTCAAAAGCATTCTAATACATAGGGTCCAAGTGACAGACGAACCACACTATACAGCCGTTAACAGTAAACTTTTTTCTATACATATATTTTTTTATTACTACTATAACTTTACACTATGTGCAATAGTTTCAAAATTCATTTCATTATCAACGTCCTATTTTTAATCTTTTAACATTCCACATCATTTTATCTTTTTCTAACTTATTTATTTAACATCAACTTCATTTTAACCTTTTACAACTGTTTGTTTAAAAAAAATTCAACATCCTAACCTACTATTTTTAATTTATACATTTATCATTTACAACATAATAATTATATATCAATAATTTAATTATAAATAATGTAAAAACTAAAATAACATATAAAAATTATTATTGGGATCTATTTAACAAAAAAATATTAAAACACAAAAATAGTTAATTATAATGAAAAATTGAGGAATTTCATTTTTACCACTTTTATGGTAACATTATTCATTTTTACCACCACTAAAGGTACATTTTCAAAAATATTTTTTCATTAAGTGACAAAAGATTTTTATACATTTGTTCTATATATAAAATAAAAAATTATTTAAATAAAAAATAAAAAAATAAAAAAAATATTTTTTTATGTTTTCAAATCCAGAATTTTTATAATTTTTTAATTTGTTTTCCGATTTTTTTTAAAAAAAAATTCTTTTTGAAAATCGAAAATTATGTTTAAAATTATTATAATTTTTTTTATATTTTCTAAGTATTTATTTATATATTTATTAGAATCCTAAATTTCACATTCCAAAAATTCTACTTCATCCTTCAACTTTAAACCATAAATCTAAATTACTTAACCATATGAGTATATGCACAACCAATGAAAAGTTTTCTCCCGAGTCATGAATGAAGCAACATCGGCAGCCCTAGCTCACAATTTTTTTTTTTCAAGTTGAAACTTTATCATGCTTGTTGAATCTACTAGATAGATTGGAATCCTCATCTTTGTGGGCGGTCTTAGCTAGTCCAACAGGAATACCATTACAAACCATAAAAAACGCAAGTGCGCAGCGCAAGCTATACATCTCCTTGCAAATCCTACACTGACCACCCGACCATTCACAAACGCTCCTCCTCCTCCTATGCTCATCTCGTCCCCTGAATCACCTTTACTTGGCTTGGAGTGTTGGAATCCTCATCTTTGTCGACTTTCTCTGATGGCTCCCAGCAGTAAGAGAGGAAGGTTAGCGATCTCCTGCTCCCTAATCTTAATGCATTGCTGAGTTTGTTTGTATAGATTTGTTTTCTTTTTCTTCTCAGACTGTTATGATAAGTTGGATTTCTTGCGAAGAAGATATAAGTCGCCTCTCTCACCTCTCTAATAAGAACTCGTAAATACAAGTATGAGTGGCATACGTTGTTTATCAAGAAGGTTGTATATGGTTGGTTATAGGAGGCCTGATCCGAATCTTCTCAAGAATGCACTCTTAAGTTGGCGTTCATAGACTTTTCCTCATTTTGGTGAGTCAGCTCTGGATTAAAAGCATCTGATTTCTTATTAGTATCATTTGAAAGTGGCTCCAATGTGATCGTCTCCTGTCTTCAATCTTAAATAAGGTGTCTTAAAGCTAGATTCATTCATTCGTTAAGCCCTTCCCTTTTATCATTTTGTTTGAACCGTTAGACAGCATGATCACCCTCTCTTTCTCTGATCTAGAGGTAGTGTTGATAAGATTAGCAGCGTTATCCTCTGAATCTTCTCTTTGTAAAGAAGAAGGAAGTCTATAAAGTAAAGAAAGGTAAGCCTCGCTCTGTTAAGGACCAACATCCATTCTCCCCCGCGAGACTCACTCTTTAAAGAGGCCGCTTGTCCAATTTAGCCATACACTTAGAATCCAACGACATTGTTTATAAATAGTTTAAACTTGGGTTGATGGGTTGAGCCAGGCCCATGCTATAGTGCAACGCATAGGCGACTCGTGAAAGCCCAGATAGCAAGCTATCTTAACAGGTCTTCTCCCTTAAAAAATAGAGTTAATATCGTGTGGTCCGATGGACCACATATCAGATATTAAACTGATAAGAACAGATACTACACTTGATCTTAGCCAAAAGGCCGAGAAAGGTATGAATTGGATGCAAGGCTCGGCCTCTTTATTTATAGTCGCAAGAGAGTAGCAATGTTTGTTCTAATAAGCGATGTGGGATAATAAGAACACAACCTCTTCTCTTCAGCCTTAAAACAAGCACCTTCGTATGAATGCATTTTCATACACGGACTTTGGAGATCTAAAATATATTTTATCTTCTTAATTAGAGATCATACTATCATCAGTGAGTTTATCTTGGAAAAATATCCTCCTGAGAAAACAACTGAAACTTCTAAGAATGTTACAACACTGATTCACACAAGATTCTCACAAGATTCATAGAAATAGACTTTAAACATTTTATTGGGTTTGTTTGTTTAACACTCTTTCAATTATGATCTGGTCAAATTCGGATACAAAAGATTGCTTACTAGTTGATTGGCTTTAGCAGATAGGAATGTTCAGTCCACTTTGTTCCACTGAGATGTTTCCAAATATTTAAGAAGACACGGAGAGGGTTCTTCTTGCCGTCGGTTGGACTGGCGTTTGTGTGTCTGGAGACACCTTGAAGAAGACAAAGAGATGCGTACACAAGTTTCCACCTTGTAGTAGCTTCCATGTGAGCCTGGGCCTTAATAATTGCTGAGTAAATGATACAGCTTGATTACCCCAACCTTGTAAAAGCATCTATCTAACTAAACAGTACTTGGATACGAACTGTACTTGTCTCCCAAAAGAGAAAAGAAGTCCATAAAGTTTAGTAGAAACTTGTTATATCTAAGCCGTTTATGTTTTTTATGGCTCTAATTGCATTTACGATAATTTCTTTCCAAATTAGCATGACGTATTTGATAAGAGCCTTTCTCCATCTGTAATGTATCGATTGAATTTGGTGCATCATTCGCACGTGCTCTGTTCTAGAGAGAGAGAGTGAGCCATACGTGGCAGACAAATAAAGAAAGAAAGAGAGCCATGAAGCAGAAAAAGGTGTACGCGAAGGAGAGCTTCACCACTCCTTGGTGCATTCATCTTACCTGTCAAATAAATCAATCTTCTTTTTGCTTTCTTTGTTCTGTTCAAATTAGTCAAAATGTAGATTATTTATATCAAATACTTTTTTTTGTGAAACAAACGACCGACCTATCCGGTAATCTAATTCGACTACACAACTAACCTTATCCGCACGTTATGGTTGTTCTTGTTTTCTGCAAACTATGAATTTCTTGGGTTACAGTATGTTAACTCCAAAAAAAAATGATTATGACATTGACGAATGAAAATGAACTTCACCTGCTTTTAGTGAGAAGCAATACTATACTACTTTGTTAGTTTCATCTCTTTTATATATTCATTTTGTTTACAAATTTTAAAGTATTAAATGTTCTGCTTTATAACTATTGTTTTTTTGGTCTAAAAAAAAGTGATTTCACCTCTTTGCCAAAAACCCAAGCATTATAAATAGTTTCTCCCAACGCGAATTGAATCCGGGTGGCGAAAGTTACAGCTGCAACCCCTTTATAACTATCGTTGTGGCTGTTTATGGTTGCACACTCGGTGCCTCTTTTTTTTGGCCTCTTGCTGCATACACTCACCAAGAAATCCAGCTAAACAAGACTTTTAAGGAAGATAGCTCGTTGGAGTTTCACTAAACCAGGAAACCATACTATATATCACCCCATGTTATTGGGTTACATCTACGCGGTTACAAAATAAACAAAATTCAGCTCTCCAAGATCCCAGCTTTTCATCGTATCCGAAAAAATATATTCATTTCAACCATATTAAAAACAGTTAATTTCATATTGGATGAATTGGGCACCCCTACACGTACATAATAACAACTGCATGAGCCATGGTGTAGCAATTATGATCATTTAGCTGCGAGGCATATTGACAAAATTCATGGGCATTATACAATGAAACTAATAAACTACAAAAAAAAACTAATAAACTATATATGTTTCATTAACAACACATTAGTGAAGCTATAAACTAAACCCTTATATTAATACCCTTTGGGTCATTTGGAAAGCTTGTATCAAAGGGCATCAACCGAGTGATTTGGTGAGATGAACATTCATACATGCAAATCCATGATTAATTAGTTGATTAAGTTAATCTCATATCTTAACTACCCAAACAGATACTTAATCATCGAATTTCCACCCAACACGACATGACATAAAGCCCCACAAGCCACAGCTCATTAAGTCTCATGTGTACATGAACAGAAAATTTCTGTTCAAACAATGTCCTCACCGCAAAATCAAATCTCAATACTGATAAGGCTTTAAAAATAAAGAGGATACCAAAGTTATAATAAAAAACGTTTTCTCTGAACATTTAATCGATGATAGATACTAAACAAAAGATATTAGTTCAAAAGCGAAGCCAAGGGGTTAAAGCACCATGTCTTTTCAATTCACGCTTAGAAACATGCAGGCCCATATTATTCAATTCAATAATGTATATTTATCCTATGTGTGCATTATTCACTATTGATCTCCCAAATTATTTAAATAGAGTTCCAGTTAGTCAGCAGCATTATATAAATCTCTCCAGCAGCCAAAACACATCAAAAACAAAAGTTGAGCCACTCTTCTTTTTTTTTACCTTGAAAGCGTTCTCGATAGGAAACAATGGCGGCGGCAGTGGTACTGAGATGCATCAGTAGTACGAAGGTAAGGACATGGAAAAGATGTTCGAAGCAGATAAAGGAGCAAAGAGCTCGTCTGTACATCATTTGGAAATGTGCTGTCTTTCTTCTCTCCTCCTCCCATGATTGAGATCAATCAATCTCCTTCTTGCTTAAATGTACTAGTTTAGTTCCCAGAGAGAAGGGAAGATATAATGTATATTCTATTGTGATCATCGATCGAAAATTGTTATGTACAATCATTTGATCATAGAAATAATTAAAACTAAGTTGTTCTTTATAATAAGATATCTCATAAGAACAAAAGACCAACCAAAGTTGAGCTGTGTAAATAAGTTGCAGATCTTTTGTTTTTTTCTTTCTCAAAAAAAAAAAGGGTTGAAGATCTTTTTATATAGTCATAATGGATGGATATACACGGATTTTTGTATTAGTTGGCATTAACATCATATCATTCTTTTTGTGTAACACATACTTTCATTAGAACTTATTACATCATATCATATCATATCATTTTCTTACATAAAGAGTCCAAAAAAAAGCGGCGCGTTTGCGATAGTTTGCTCTCTCATGGCGCGTGGTCTTCCAGGGGTTTATAGCCATTTCCTCTGTAAAACAAAAACCCTAGAAATCAAATCAGTGACGATGGTGTTGAGAAGCCTAACCAATTATTCGAAAACTTCACCATCGTTAAACCACAAATTGAGATGGATATCGAGCTTGAAAGTGGTGTGGAAGAAGGACACGAAGCTGGACGAAGCCATCGAGCGGGACAAGCGCTACAACCTCTGCGCTCGCGTCGTCAAAGAAGTGCTAAACGAGCCAGGCCAAGTCATCCCCCTCAGGTACCTCGAGAAGCGCCGCGAGAGGCTGCGCCTCAACTTCAAAGCCAAGAGCTTCGTGGAGATGAACCCTTCCCTCTTCGAGATCTCCCACGATCGGATCAAACCGAAGTCCGATCCGGTTCAATTCGTCCGCCCCACGCCCCGTCTCAGAGCATTCCTCGAAGAAGAGGAGAGGATCTACGCTGAGAACGAGCCGTTGATCGTCGCTAAGCTCTGCAAGTTGCTGATGATGGCGAAGGATAAAGTCATCAGCGCCGAGAAACTGGTTCATGTGAAGAGGGATTTCGGTTTTCCAAATGATTTTCTGGTTAGATTGGTTAAGAAATACCCAAACTATTTCCGGTTAACCGGTTTAGAGGGAGGTAAGTCGTTTCTCGAGCTCGTTGATTGGAACCCTGATTTCGCTAAATCGGTTATCGAGATTAAAGCCCAAGAAGAAACCGTTAGAACCGGTGTTCGCGTCCGGCCCAATTTCGACGTGAAGTTACCGTCGGGGATGTTCCTGAGGAAGGAGATGAGAGAGTGGACTAGAGATTGGTTGGAGCAAGAGTACATATCTCCGTACGAGGATGTTTCTCGTTTGGATCAAGCTTCTAAGGAGATGGAGAAGCGAACTGTTGGGGTTTTTCACGAGTTGTTGTCTCTCTCGCTGTTGAAGAGAGTCCCTGTGCCTATACTCGGCAAGTTCTGTGAGGAGTTTAGGTTCTCTAACGCGTTTTCGAGTGTTTTTACGCGTCATTCGGGTGTATTCTACTTGTCGCTGAAAGGAGGGATCAAGACTGCGGTATTGAGGCAGGCTTATAAAGACGAGGAGTTGGTTGATAGAGATCCTTTGCTGGCTATTAAGGATAAGTTCTTGGGGTTGTTGGAGGAAGGATGGGAAGAGAGGAAAGATCGATTGAAAATGCAGAGGGAACGGGTTGAGAAAGATAGGGAGATTGCCAAGAAGCAGCAGGAGCCTGAAGAGCGCCTCTGTGAGTAAGTAACTCACAAACAAACAAACAAGTCTCTGTCTTGTCTGATTACTACTGCTGAACGCACTTGTCGATTTTAAAGTTTAAACTAAATCGGTGTTAGTGACCAAAATGATGCATATTTTCATAACGATGTTGGTGTAAAGCAATTGCTAGACTTGCTTTTGAACATCATCGTCTTGGATGTTAGAGGATCAATTATAACTCATTTGCAACAAGTCCCATCACTTTTCTTTTAGTCACGCTTTTGGAGTTGCAGCTAACAATAGTTTTTGTGATTAAATTGGTTTGGGAATTGGGAAACAAGTCTTATTGTTTCTGCCAAAATGAAACACTCCTCCTGCTGTCAAAAAAAAAAAAAAAAAAAAAGAAACACTCCTAAAAGAAAAAGCTCTGCAAGCCAACCTAACAAAATACACGCAAATCAAATGAAATAACTCTAATATGAACCTAAAACCTCTCTGCAACCATTCTCTTTGTACCTACTTTTACCTTTTGAGTATGTATATAACGAGAACTCACCGAAGATCTCTCTTCACATACACATACACATACATCTCCATGGAAACTCTTTTTCTTGTAGCTATTATCCTTCTGGCTCTTTCCTCTTCCTCTATCACGCGAGGCCAGAGAATCGTAGAGATTCCACCACCGCGTCCACTATGCGCCTCTCAATACGCTCTGGCTAACTACGCCTGCTCACGTCTCCCAATGAACACTGTCCCACTTCCTTCCCCCATTGCCCCACCTCCTCCCATCTTTCCTCCTCCTCCCGACCATGACCATCATGACCATGACCACGACGATGATCATCACGATCACGACCATGACGACGACGACCACGACCATGACGACCATGACCATGACAACGATGATCACCACCATAATCACCGTGACCACGACCATGATCACGATGACCATGACCATGATCACAACCGCGACCACGACCATGATCACGATGACCACGATCATGATCACGATGACGATGACCATGACCACCACAACAGCCACAGACGCCACCATCGGCGCCGTCACCACCACCGCCATCATCATCACAGACACAGAGAGGAGACGTATGCTCAGCAAGAGTGCTGCAAGTGGGTGAAGCAAATGGACAACGAGTGCGTGTGTGACCTTCTGGTTAGGCTGCCGCCATTGCTAGCGAAACCAGCTCATGACTATACAGTCTTTGTGGATGAGTCCTGCATTGTCACTTTCACCTGCGGAGGCAGACTCATTCGCTGATCAATCCTCCTCTTTCACTCTCATTGTCTTAATATCCTTTTGTTTTATCGTCTTTTCTTTAGCTGTAATAAACAAAACATTCCTTTATTTCACGCCCTTCAGTTTAAACTGCTGTGTATGTTTTACACTTATCTAGTCAAAAGTCAACCAAACCCAAAAATAAAGTCACAGTGTGATTATCATTCGATCTCGTGAGCTTCGCTCGCTCTATTTCTCTAATACGCGCGAACGTATTCTATTGCATATGGGCCTAAGTTCTTAAAACAATGAGATTATTCTAGGCCCATTATTTATTGTAGATCACAGATTTTGGAAATTATTTCATGTGTATTGTATTTACATCGCAGTAGGTTAGAGCAATGAGAATATATTTGTATAATAATACTAGCAAACAAACAAAAAACACAGAGATAACTTATAAACAAAATAGGATGGAGATTCATGGAACCCTTACTTTGTTTATAAAAAAGTCGCATTGATGGGAAACAATGATAGAATTTAATTATTGCGTTATGCTCAAAAGATGTGATTCCTTTTTACTCCAAAGACTCTTCTTTTTTTTTTGCAATTTGTTCTTTGTCTTCTTTCACTTTTTTCCTTATCTCTTGTAGTTTCAAAATCTACGTCAAAGCCATATACATAGATGCATATTTTCTTAGTATTTACATCAACGTCAGTCCACAGATATATCGCACCAGGTCGAAGACTCGAAGTAGTAGCGTAGTACTCTCTGTTTTGTAAAAGTTTTTTTTTTGTCTTTAAATTTTCTATGTAAGTTTCTATGCACTACTTTTGTTCCTGAAAGTAGGAATTTCTAAATTTATTTTTTGTTTAAAAATGATAAATTTTCTAAAATTTTAAAGTTTTTTTAGCTGTGAATGTTGAAAAGTTGTATATTTTTAAAAAACATTAATTGAAAATATTTGAATTGGTTAAATACTATTGGTTGATATTTATTGAAAAATGTATAGCAAAATAAATAATAAATTCAATTGTAAAAAAATAATTATTTCTTTAATATCCGTGAATACTCTATAAAATTCTTTTTTTCGGGAACAGAGGGAATATATAAGTTGTTTTGCCTATTAATATTCATTGGTAATTTTTGTTATTGATTATAATATTTAAATTAAATATTTATATAATGGTCTTTTAAGAAGAAATTATCCATGGTAAATAAGTACAGTATACCGACGGGTTTAGTAAAAAGAAGACGAATATTGACGGAGTGGGGCCCAGGAGCATCTAGAGAATAATAATAATGGATGGGTTCCAATTAAGAACGCATTAACCCACTTTGAATCGAATAATGCAACATAAATTGTCAACGGCTGTACGGTCTCTTACTGTACGGTCATTTCATTTTGGTAACATCTAACTCGTTAGAAATTTATCTTCACACTTTATTTGTGTCTTTGTTCTTCTTATGTCCCGACTCAAACTGGTTAACAACAATTTCGAGGGATTTCACACGCGCAAAAAAAAAAGAACTGCTTTAAAATTATCTTCATACATGTCGTTTGATTTGAGTGGTTAATAGTTTAGAACATTTAATTTGATCATTTTCCTAGCTCAAATATATGAAATATTTTCATACTACGTACTAATAAACTCGTTACGATTCATTTCACGTGTACCATTTCTTTCCTAATCTCATTTTAAATAACGCAACTGAAATTTGGTTAATTATTAATTCAGATCTTAATAATTCAGGATTAGATATCTGACCTATATACATAGGTACGTCTGCATCAAACAATTACATTTAAAGAAGAAATCACTGAATCACTGTATAACTATTTACGATATATAAGTTGCCAACTTCGGTGCCAAAAAAAAAATATAAGTTGCCAACTTCAATGCCCCACTCAGCTTAGACGTTGTAATATTTAAATCAAATAGTTATACAAAAGCAAGTCTTATTTCCAAAGTTATCTCTGAGTGTTTGGGTTCGTGCTTGAATTTTAGGTCTAGATCATGTTTGGGTAAGGTTGTTGGAAGCTACAAGAACTGTTGTTTCAAAGTCTGAGAACACCTTGTTTCTCGATAGTTCGTGGTATTTGGCTCTCGTCCTTGATCAATGCCGGGTTCTTTGATCGGAGCCGGTTTCTTGGCTTAACTGGATTGTAGGTTGTTTTCCACTATTGTTTTGGATCCAATTCATTTTCGTCGTAGTCTCTGTTATCTAGTTTAATTTACGCAATTCGCTACAATTTTTCATTATCATAAATTTGAAAATTTAATATAAAATTAACATTTACCAAAAAAAGAAAAGGTCTCATTTCGAAGTATAGCATTCCTCTTACAGTCTCATTTGAGTCCAAAAAAGTAGAAGATAATACTGAATAACCGTTATGCCAAAATTTCAGTATCTAACAGTACTATATATGATGCGTATACTATATAATATATGTAGAGCCGTGGATATAACTTTATTTTCTAGCATATTTTAAAAATATTTTCCCCACTCATCACTCATGGTAGTAGTCTTGGACATTTCTGATCATTGCCATGCCATCAGAACATTTCTTAACCACATTTTCCAGCTGATCACGCCACTAGGGACATTTCGCGTTCCCTGACCGCCCCGGTTGATGCTTCCACAAACATTCGAGGGCTGTCAATATCGAGCAAGAACCGTGAAACAGCTTCGGTGCTCGGTCTAGCCACCAGCCTCTCCCACGCCACGTCAGCATCCACCTTTGATCTACGCCTTGTGATAACCGGAGTCGCGTCCAATCTTTGAATGCACCACTTCTTGATCTTTCTCAACCGTTCGATCTTCTCTCTCTGTCTGCAAGCTAACTTAAAAGTATTACTCTTTATTTCATCGACCACTTTATTCAACAGTGCTTCTCTGTCTCCCAAATTCAAGAACGGTTCGTTCCTGAAAAATATGTCGAACTCTGGAACTCCAATTGCTTTCTTTATTCCTCTCGAGTAATCAGAATCCGAATAGTCAAAAAAGTCTCTAGCTTCTTCGACCATTCCATTTTGCACCATCTTATCAACTCTCTCAGACACAAACCGGTTCAAAACGGGTAGTGCCACGTCGACCCATAGGAAGCAACAGTCGTACTTTGACCTAAATTTGTAGTCGTCGTCGTCGACTAGAGCCTCGACGTAAGAGTTGGAACCTCCAACGATGATTGGAAGCTTTCCACGGTTAAGAACAGATTCAACAGAGAGATTTGCCATGTGGCAGAAGTTTGCGGCGGTTAAGTCGGCTTGAGGCGGCAAAACACTGAGGAGATGGTGCGGTACCCCGCATCTCTCCTCGGTCGTGATCTTGTTAGTGACAATGTCGAGACCTTGGTGAACTTGGATCTTGTCGGAGTTTATGATCTCTGCTTGAAAACGTGTGGCAAGATCGACGGAAAGTCGTGACTTGCCTGTTCCGGTAGCGCCCATGATGACCACGACTTTTTCCTTTGGGACGTATGGGTTTAGAGTTAGCATATTGGGACCAAATCTCGCCGGAGAGAACTCTAAATTTGTCGAAGGAGGCAATGATTGCTTGCACATTGCCATAGATATCTTCATGATCATGATGATATATAGAAAACTTTACAATATAAACGAGACTTGAGACTTCAGGTGTTTTATATATATTTAGATATATGTTTGGTCGACACTTGTATCGATGTTCAGGTGACTTTGCATGAGGCATATGATTTCTATATTTATAAGGGTCACACACTTGAGGAAATTTAAAGTCTGGACGAATGATCTATTACAAGTTGGGTCGCTTTTTTTAATTGGTCAAAACCTATTCTTTTTTTTTATCTTTTACTTTATTCTCCTCTATTTGTTTTAGCCTAGCCAAACATTTGATGCGCGTGCAGTGCTGATGATATATTTTGATAATGTGTCAATCAAAGTTAAACTTCTATACGTTTGATGTGAAGTTAAGATCCGTTTTATTTTGTGTGGAAAGTTAATTATGATCAGAAGCACTTCCGTTTCTAGATATTCTACATATTATTTCACTTGAGTGTAAGTTTTTGTTATTAAAATTGGGTTGTATCTTGGCTTTGTCCTTTGTAGACAATTTTGCTTGAAATAAATTTAACTTGAATTGAATTACATTACGCACTAAACATCAACTTAAACTAAAACATGTTAAATACATCATAATCGGGATAATGAGTATTATATGTATATATATTCTCTATGCCCTGAATATATATATATATATATATAAATCATTTAAAAAGTCATGCAAGTGTGATTCTGAGATTAATATTTTGATATTCTATTATAAGTCTTTCTATTTTTGTTGAACAAAATAAAGATTCTGTTGGACCGCCCATTAATGAAACGGAGAGGCAAAATTGTTTGTCGTCCTGCAATGGCCAAGACTAGGGGTGGGCACTTTACCCGATATCCGAAGTGGCACCCGAACCCGATCCGAAAAACCGAACCGAAATCCGAACCGAAGTAGCAAAATACCCGAACGGGTATTGAATAAGGAGAGATTGGATACCCGAACCCGAACGGATAATACCCGAACCCGAATGGATATCCGAAGATAACCGAACATATGTATAATTAACCTTATGTTTCTAGTTTATATCTCTCATTTTATATAAAATATTTATATTGATACTACACATAATTTAAGTTCATATGATATACATACAATTCCGGAAAAAATGATTTGCTACTCACTTAAAATGCATGTCAAGTTTTTTATTTCAAAAATTAACAAAAAGTTATATCCAAAATTAAAAAAAAATAACTAAATTAGTGTCTTTTTAGTTTTAAAATGTTATGTCCAAATCTATTAACCATTCAATCTATTAAAAATAAAAAATTAGTTAACTAAAAGTTATATTTTTAAATACAATAAACTTGAGAAATGAAAATTTTAATATTTTTTTTCAAAATCTAAATATCCGAACCCGATCCGAAATAACCGAATCCGAACTAAAAATACCCGAACCCGACCCGAAGTACAGAAATACCCGAACGGGTTCTAGACCTCTATACCGAAATACCCGAAAATCCGAAATACCCGATCCGAACCCGAACGGGTACCCGAACGCCCACCCCTAGCCAAGACCTAGGCAACGTCTCTTTACTACTCTTCCACTTAAGTATAATCTTAACAAGGAAAACCATAAAAGAATACTTTCTATATTTTTTTACGTTTTAATTATTCACAGAAGATAAGAAATAGTATAATGGTCTGAGAAAGGGCCTTTAAAAAGATTATTCTTACAGCGACAAGTCGTAGCTATTGCCTATTGGAATGTAATTTTTTGCTTGTGTGCGAACTTAGTTATGTGTGCATGCTCCTACACGTCCATGTACGCGCGTATCTGATTCCTCCGTTCCTACATACCAAAATAAACACATAATAGTTAAAAAAATCAATTTAAACACAGCCATCCAAGTATGATTAATTTCTTTAACTATATATAAATTTTGCTATAGCTAGAGCTAGATGTGAATAAATTTCCGAAATTAGATATTTACTGATTTATGTTTGATTGTAAGGGAAAGTAGTATATTTTTATATATCTTTTGATAATATTTTGGCAATTCTGGTCCTTTGATATTATATTTACACGTCATTTGATATTATATTTACACTATTTAATTATATATATATATGTTTTAATCAAATGAGTGGATTAAACGAGCTTATATGCGTTTTCTTTTTAAATCCTAGCTTTTTGTTGTCTTATCAGTTGATTAGCACATTATACAATTTTATTTGTAATTTTAGAAAATTTTCGATTGATTAGTTAGTTGCCATCACAACCTCAAGATAAGGAATATATACATCAACCTAAAATCAATTTCAATGGTACCAGTTAATTTTATAATTAGAATAAAACGAATTGTTATTTTCTTTATGTACATTTGCTTTGCAATTTGTCTATTGACCCAATAATTTTAAATCTCTTATATATTAAAGGAGAAACATTGTAATAAATGCGTTTACACTAAACTAGACACATGTCACGTATAAAAACATTGTAATAAATATGTTCACACTAAAATAAACACATATAGAGAATTTCTCAGCCAAACTCTACATAAATATGTTCACACTATGTACTTTACGTTTTTTAAATATAAAACTCACATGCATGATTCTTTTTTACGTTATTTTTACTGTTTACAAATAGAGCTGGACAAATTATTCATAAATTTTGATTCGATTCGTTATCCGTTTTGATTCAAACCGAAAAATTTGGATATCCGTTACTCTACGAAGCAAATCAAATACTAAAATGCAATATCCGTAAAAAAAAAGCAAATCACAAATATCAATATTTATAGGAACGGATATCCAATTTGATCCGTTATATACATATATATACATATATTTAAAAAATTATATATAAGACATATATTATAGTTTATATAAATTTTACAATATTTTTGTTTTATATAATTTCATTTTAAGAATTTTATTTTTCATGTATTATTTTGAAAAAAATGTCATTTAATATTAATTAACAGTATCTTTATATATTTATCAACCATCTTTATATATTTTTACATACACATACATGTGCACATTGACGTGAGCACCTTATAACTAAGTATTTACCACAACTAAAATATCTAATTTTTTGAAAGTTAAAATTTTCTTTTTCTTAATGCTTCTTTCACTATCGACCAAATTGTAGTAAAATAATTTGTGTTAATAAATTTTTTTTAAAAATATTATCCGTTTAGAAACTATAATATGAAACCATTGGTTCGACATCACGACTATCTAAGATTCATAACATGAAAACAAACAAATAATAGTAATTTTCTATTATCACAGGAAAAAAGCAAAAAAAAATATCAAACATTTTAACCGAACAAACCAAATAAATATTAATTTTAAATGATAGTTATATTTTAGGAGATTAAAAATCAAAAACCAACTTAAAACCAAACCGGTATCCAAATTAATGTCTCCTTATTAAAATAATAACAAAACTAATAATCACATTCTGCGCAAGACTCAGATTATTACCCAGTACAACATGTAAAAGGAGACTCTATAGCTAGCTAGCTATATATGAGTGCTAGCTCGTTCGCCTAAACCTCATAGGTGGCCACCAACTTTTGGAGTTCCTTACTTTATATAATGTTCATGATACATACAAAGAAATTAAACCGAGATAAGAAACTTAATGATTGATTGATGATAACCCATTAGCCACGTTTATATAAACTAGATTCTTTTTCCGCGTTACGCGCGGATTATATGTTTTAAATTCCGAACCCGAACCGAACCGGCAAAAATCCGAACCGAATCTGAACCGAAATTTAAAAATACCCGAATGTAGCTAAAATCTTTAAATCCGAAAACTCGAAACCCGAATAGATCAGAACCGAACCCGAATGGGTATCCGAAATTATGTTGTATTGAAATTATGTTGTTTTAATTAACTGTATTTATCTTTCAGAACTGTTTATATATCTATTTTCATTGGTAACCGAAAAAGATATAAGCATATATTTTCTAAGTAATTTTTACAATAATTTTATTCCATTTTTAAATGTAAATTTGGATAAATGCATAAAATTGAATTTCATTTACCTTAAAATACATCAGATTCAAATCTAAATAAGCAAAACAAACATATGTCTTTCCAGTTAAAATCATTGAGGTTACAGCTTCTCAGCTTGGCTCGGCAAAAACCCTAATCATTCCCATAATGTCCTATAATTTGTATCATTTTAAGTTATTATATATTTGTCTGTGAACACATACATATTTAAAACTCTTATCAAACAAACAAAATTTGTAATTTGTAAAACTTCTAATTTGCTGATGTCGAAAACTTTTAATAATATAACATATTAAATAAGTGGTAAATTTGTATAACTGCTGGACCTCTAATACCAAATTAAAATAATACTATTATTATTATTATTTTCATTTTTATTTAATGTTTTGGAATTGTGCACATATATTAAAAACATTTAATTTTATATATTTTCTAAAAAAAACATCATTTAACCATATTTCGTTCAACGCATAAATAATCTGCAAATATAAAATATAAAATAGCATAAAAATAACAAAATTTTATATTGAAAATTGAAAAACTCTTGTAGTTTTAAACCAAAAAACTTCAAACTTCATATACTAAAAACAGAGTGTATAGTAAAGATATTTTCGTACATCTATGAATATAGACCTGAGCATTTTATTCGGATCCAAAAATTTGAACCAGAACCAACGCGAAAATACTCGATACGAAACCGGACCGTAAATTTATAAATACCTAGTTGGTTTAAAATTGCCTTACACAAAACAACCGAAGCCAAAAAAAAAAACAAACCGAATAGACCCATACCCTAATAGACCCTGCCCCATAAAGAACCGACCTGAATAGATCCGCTGATAAGACCCATTTCATATCCGACCTAAAACATGAATATCCAAAACTATGATTTTATGTGTCTATTTTCTTTGTATTTATTTAATGATTTAGTTGAAATGTCTTTTTGTTAGCAATCTTCGTTTTTTATATTAATGATTTTTAAGCAATGTGAAACTTTAAATGTCAAATTTACAATTTATAATTTATAATTTTAATAATTAATAGTTTATTTTGGTTATTTTATAAATTTTAGATAAATATGACGGATTTAGGGTAATTTTGATGGAGTTGGGTACTTCAGTTTTTTGGATCTTAAATACCCGACCCCGAATCGGCTATGGATCCGAAAATGACATGTATTTTTACTATAGATCCAAACCGATCCGGATCCAAGAGGAACCAATCCGAACCTTAAAGGAACCGACTTGTATCCAGATAAAAAAATTCCAAATACCTAATTGGATCCAAATGCTAAGATCCGAAGGGCTCGGACTTGAGAGGAACTGAACCGAAGACGCGAACTCTCAGTCCTATGTGGATATGTATTATCTTGCATATGTAGATACATACTATTTTTAGCACTGATATATTGTGATATTATAGAAATATTACATAGACGATTTTGTATCCGACAATGCTTCCTAATTTATGAAAATTAACGTCTGATTATATCACTTTGAATCGTTCTATTAAATCCACGTCTGGCTATACTTTCTGCACCATATTAAAGATTCTATATGAAAAAGATCTACTAATCTGCATAGTTTGTTCTATTCTAAGATTCTAAAATGAGAATTCATGGTGTAAAATCATTGATTAACCATTAGTAAACCAAAAGAGCAAACAAACTTTCACTTGTAGATCTTTTTTTTTCCTATTTGATTAAGGGGGCATCCGTTTCTGGTGTGGAATATATATGTTGTTCATGCTTAATTTTGATGGAATTAAAATATGCATAGATGGTTTGGTCGGATTATAAGAGATTAAAAGTATTTTTGTGTTTTTTTTCCTAGTATCAATTTATTTTTACAGTAAACAATTTAAATTACTTTTCAATTTAATTTAAATTTTAAAATACCTTGTTTTATAATATGCCATAAAACATTTATTACACACAATTTCATTTGTTTGAATATGTCCATGTTTTCACAAATGATGTAATATATGCATATTGTATCTGTGGCAAAAACTAACATATTTAATTTGCAAAATTATTTTTTACTAAACTGTTAAATTGATCTTAATTTGTTATGTGCAACTTTTCTAATTTCATTTATAAAGACGTGAAGACTCCACAAAATCACAAATATTATTTGAATAGTAAAACAAACAAATAATTATTTACTACATCACTCCACATTACAAATCGTGTAATCTTTTTCTTGACTCACAACACAAAAACAATTTATATGTTCTTCAGGTCATCAAAGAGACATCTAATTTACATAGGATATAAGATGTTTCAGATCACGAAATAAAGTACTTGGTTGTGGCTTTTGCTTCCTCAGAGACTAATCTGTGTCTCATTCCTTCAAAGCTATAATCTGCAATTCAACAGAAATATCAGAAAAGATTGTAGATTTGCGGACAAATCTGAGGTACACGGAGAAAACACTGAGTCAAATGGCAAAAAAAGAAAAGAAAAGATTGACACTCAGTGAGAAATTCACCTCTGAAAATGCGAAATAAGCGGTGAGAGCTGCCTCCATTTTGCTGAATATTTTGTCAAATTGAACTCAGAAGTAATCGAAAGAAGATCATTCAACTCAGCATTACTATTTGAGGAGAACTGAACATGAGTACGTGACCATTCAATTTCACAGAGAAAGCTTGATCCATAATATTCTTCACCAGATCCAAAACTGTCTTGCCTAATTCATGTTTCAATTTAAGAACCGAGGAAGCACCATATGGTTTAGCTGAGAACTTGATTTCATAGCCTCCAGCTCCATCAATTCAGATAGCATTAGTATATCAAATCCTCTTTGTTTCAATTCATCTGACGAAGCTATTCCATCACTTTCTCTTGTGTCACATACTTCTTAGTAAATCGAAAGCTCAAAAACTAAACCAGTAACACGATTACAGGAAAGTGAAATCTATTATTTATTTACTGTGATGATGATGAGTTTCCCTGCGAATGCAGGCCCTTTTAGATAAGCTAATTGCTGCAACTACAGCAGCTCCAGATGAAATCTCGACCTGATGTATGTATTATGTTCCCCCCCCCGCACAAAGTACCAACCCAATACCCTTAGAACACTTCATCAAGTAACTTAACCCCCTGTACAAAACATGTAGTAGTGTTCTATAAGGAAGATGCCAAAGTGAAAAATTCCAGTTTGAGAAGTTTTGAATTAGTATGACTGATGAATTCTCCTTACCAGTACTGTCTACAGAAATCGTACTTCTTTCTGATGGCTCAACACCAACGACCTGTGTTTTATGTTTTAAGGATGTTTAGGAATAAAGCAATCACAAGGTTAAAACAAAGAACCAAAAGCAAGAGATAAAGAAAGACTTTAATACCACCAGTTCCAATTCGACATTATCTTTGTATATTCTCATATCTCTGGTCATGTAGTTTCAAAGGGATCTTACCAAAAAGGAAAATATCTAATTAGGCCACAAACCAAAGCTAGAATAAAAGAGTAAATGCTCTTGATACGTTTTTTTACCTTTGGATTTGCCGTTTTATAAAATTGCTGAAACATATAATTAAGTATTATTTGTCTTAAGAACTCTCTTTAGCTCTATCCACCGCACCTTTCAGACGTTTCTCTACAGTGTCTCAATATTAAAACATGAGAACTTATAGAAAGTCAAGAAAGATGTGCACAATAACCTTTCTTGGACTTATGGCTCCGCAATATTCTGCATCAAAACTCTACTATTTTCCAAAGAAATAGAAAAGGGAAAACAAAATAAGTAAACCGAAAGAGGGAGAGAGAGAGAGATCTAAAGTTGTAATACATACATGGAGATAAAGCTTTTTGCCGATAAGGGAAAGTAGTCGCCCGCCGTGTGCTGCATCTGCACCGCACTTCACGGTCCGGCCACTGCAAAGAGAACTTCCAGGGGTCAAGGTCCGGTTATGACATCTGAAGAGAAATCTGGATCTTGGAGATTGGATGTAGAATGCTTTATCAAAGGGAAAGAAAATGAATAAATAAATGAGTGATTTAATATCTCCCTGGAATTAAGCCAAACGAACGAAGAATTTTTGGAAGATGTAACAATCCAATTTTTGCAAGGACTCGTGGAGAAGACGAAAGGTTTCCCATAGTTGAGATGCGTATGTAGTTTTGGCTGACATGTCACATAATGATTGGATGATTTTATTTGCAGACGTGGCAGCCTCTCTACTCTTCATGTATCCTTTTAGTATAAGTTAGATATATAGATTAATCTATTATAATAAAAAGTAAATAATAGACGACCAATAAGGCAATCACGCTTGCCTTGCGCATTAACCAACCTCTCTCTTTCAGTAATCATTTGCTCATTCGTCGTAAGAGAGTATATAACCTTTGATTTTGCTGGTGTATTTATATTATTCTTCCAAATGTGGAAACTGTGTTGCAAGTAAAAGCAAAAAAATAAAGACAAAATAGAATCTGTATATGTGACTCATGGTGTAGCTATATTATGATAGACATTAAAGGTTTAGTCTAATTCTTAACATTTAATTTGTAAAAGAAAAAGTCTACTAAGAACGTCTTTTCAAAACATACATCGCCAAAGATGGGTATATAGTTTTGGTTTGTCATTATTCAGAAAATGATACTTAAAAAGTAGTTTTCTCATAAGTTAAAAGCCAAATCTGCACGCTTGATAATCTAAACATATCTAATAAAATCCTAAGAAACTAATTATTATTTGGCATGATCAATATCAGAAAAATCTTGAACAAATGCGTACTTTTAAGATTTAAGCACACGTATCGTATGTATATAAAAGCACGTTAATTCGTTATATATATACTGTTCAACACCTAAGTAACAGGGATGGTTTCAGACTTATTCATATGTATCTGCTTATTAACATTACAGTGTATTTTTTATACCATGATCAACAGTTGTTTATACCCTGACCATCAGACCATGCTACAAAGCGTACAGAGATGAAGGAGATTATGCATTGTTAGGTCGATTAGAATCTATCTATATTATATAACTAGCAATGTTGGATTTTCATGGACCATTTGGTGTGTTCACATTTATATCGATCATTTCGCCGGACTTTCCTCCAGCCGCCACCACACAATCTATACATACCTAGCCACCCAACGTCAGGTCTAGGTAAAGCAACTTCGACGGCTTTGATCATACAGTACATCTCCACGGCAAGGTAGATAAAAACTCTCGTGAGATCAAACATCTGGAGATCATCAACAAGATGGTCGTCAAAATTATGTTCCAAGCAGCCCCATGACGATCCAAGCGGCGACCACTCACCGTCTCCAATCTCACCACCGTCCTCTGGGCTCTGACTCCAGTAGAAACGACGATGGTGGTGTAGAAGGCAGGGTTTCAGGTGGACGTGGTAATGCATGCTGAGGTGGTTGCAGCTCCTTTTCTGCTCTGCTGAACCACTACAACCGCCTGAGATCAACAAGGGTCCTTGAAAGAACAAAACCAATATGACCTCCGGTTGCAGCAACGAGGAAAGAGTTGCCGTTTGATGTTTTAGAATGGAAAATTTATTTAAGTTTTGAGCATCGATGGAAACTAGATATAAACAAATCTCTTAAAACGTACTAGCTAGCTTTGTGATAATTTCAGAAACTTTATACTTGACAAAATCAAAGTTTGTGAATTTTGCTGCTCACAAGAATCAAATTTGCAAAAGAATGATCAACACTACCACACACACACACACACACAAAAAAAAACCCTATCTTACAATTTCCTGATCAGCGTGCAGTGGTTTGAGAGCAGACTGACTCTGGTGTGCTCTTCCGCCAAGTCTCTTTGTTGGCCCGGCATGCTTCTTTTATAGGCCACTCGATCTGGATCCCGTCGCTGTTCTGTTTCTCTAACTGACAACAGTGCGTGTGAAACGTGCGAGGATCCACCTGAAGCTTAAAGTCAAGGGCGAACAACAACTTCATCTCCAATCTATTCAACTCTCTAGTGCTCACACCTCCCACTCTGGCGTAGTAAGCATTGTTGTAGTACCTGCACAAAAACAACGTCAAAGGATCAATGCTGAAGACACATGACTAGTTGAGGAGGTTGGGTTAGTTACCTGTCGTCGAAGACTTTAGCAGCTAACATGACACTCGTAACGACAAGGCGGTGGACATTAAGGGGCGTGAGATGAGCTCGTGTCACGTCGAGAAACTGAAGAATGTAGATGTAGGCAACGACGAAGCAAGAGGGGCTGCAGCGAGAGTAGATGAAAATGCGATCCAAGTAGTCGGAAATGGTGATCTCAGGCGGAGATCTCCCGTCAAAGACGGTCACAGTAGAGTGTTGGAACTCTGGGGGAGATATAGATTTGTCATGCAACAACAAAGATCTCTCGAGAGATGAAGCGAGACGTGAGAGAAGTGCTGGTGGCTTCTTCAAACGCTTGCCCTCTACAATAAGCCCTAGCCTTAGGTATACACCCGAATCATTGAATCCAGGATCAGTTGCCAGAGTTTCCATTTTTTTTAATTCTCGATTATCGAATCTGCAATATTACATAATCGAATTCAATAAGTCCTCTCTCTCTCTACCTAGCTACAAAGAATCTCTACACAGTACAGGCGATTTGGAGATTCCAGATGGCAACTTACAAGATCTTTTGGTGTGGAAGAAGAAGAAGAAGGAACTTACTTGTTCAATGAATGAAGAAGCTTCCGGAGAAGTGAAGAGAACAAACACAGATCTCTATCTCCGCCGCTTCGCCATTCTTTGCTCCGTAGCTACGAGTTGAAGCCGCGAATCATTGTTACGAAGAAGAAAGAGGAAGTTTCCATTTTTACGTTTATTTAACTAACCATAACAAGATCCATTTTTTTAATTTTTTTAATAAGCATAATAAATAAATGGAGTAAAAGACAGAAGGTGTGGTGGACAGTTCACCGTCGGTGACTCCACCTGGCCCACCTTCTTCAATCGCCGTCGCTTCAATCAACCGAATGATGGGCTTTTATCATTAAAGGCTTATTATTACTGGGCTTTGGGCTTGTTTCAGGGGCTTTATTGACTTTTCAATGTGTAGAATCAATAAACCCTAATTAATCTTCTTCTTCTTCATCAATTGGCTCTCATTTTCAGTTGAGATTTCAAAACGCAACCTTTGCCTCCATTAAATCCCCCTCTCCCGCTTTCATCTCCAATCCGCCGGAAACTAGAGAGATCCATTTCGATACCGCTTAGAAACGAAGGTGAATGAGAACCCTTTTAACTTCATTCTGATTTTCATATCCTTATCGCATCTCCATCTTGTTACTTTCTGAGCAAATTAGGCTTTTTTGGTATCTACAATAGAACATTGAATTAGATTATAATTATATCTCCAACGCCTTCTGCGTTTTTGGATTGGATCTACACTTAGCTTTGTTGCCATGGCTTCTGTTAGTCTTTGTAATTTTTATTTTTTTTTGAATATTTAATTATCAGATTTGAGCAATGTTTGTTATTTCTTTTGTCTTACTATTATTACAGAACCAAGTCGCCATGGATCATTCAGTTAAAACCCCACCTGTTCTATCCGTAAAGATGTGGCCACCAAGCAAGAGCACACGCCTCATGCTCGTCGACCGCATGACCAAGAACATCACCACCCCTTCCATCTTCTCCCGAAAGTACGGTCTCTTGAGCCTCCAAGAAGCTGAGGAGGACGCCAAGCGCATTGAAGAACTTGCTTTCGCCACCGCCAACAAACACTTCCAGAGCGAGCCTGACGCTGATGGCACCTCTGCTGTCCACGTCTACGCCAAAGAGTCCAGCAAGCTTATGCTCGAAGTCATCAAACGTGGTCCGCAACAGGTTGATTCCGAGGCCGAGGGGAACGTCGATGGGGACACCTTGTTTGATTTATCTGGTGGACGTAGAGCCTTCATTGATCTAGAGGAGGCGCGCGAGCTTCTGAGGCCTCTCGCTGAGCCGAACAACTCCTTCACCAAGATCCGTTTCAGCAACAGGAGCTTCGGCTCCGAGGCTGCTAAATTCGCTGTAGGCGTCTTGTCTTCCGTCAAGGACCAGCTGACCGAAGTGGATCTCTCGGACTTCGTCGCGGGGAGACCGGAGGCGGAAGCCCTCGAAGTCATGACCATGTTTTCATCCGCCTTGGAGGGCTCTAACCTCAGGTCTTTGAATCTTTCCGACAACGCCTTGGGAGAGAAAGGCATCCGTGCGTTCGCCTCTCTCATCAAGTCTCAGCGTGGCTTGGAGGAGCTTTACCTCATGAACGACGGCATTTCGGAGGATGCTGCGAGAGCGGTCCGCGAGCTGCTTCCATCTACTGGCGAGATCAGGGTTCTTCAGTTTCATAACAACATGACGGGAGACGAAGGAGCCATCGCCATTGCGGAGATTGTGAAGCAGTGTCCGTCTCTGGAGGATTTCAGGTGTTCGTCTACGAGGATTGGCTCTGACGGAGGTGTTGCGCTTGCTGAAGCGCTTGCGTCATGTAGCCGCTTGAAGAAACTTGATCTCCGTGACAACATGTTTGGAGTTGAAGGTGGGGTTGCCCTGGCAAAGACCTTGTCAGTGTTGAGTGAGTTAACTGAGATCTATATGAGTTACCTAAACTTGGAGGATGAGGGAGCAGAGGCGCTTTCCGAAGCTCTGGTTAAGTCTGCTCCTCGTCTTGAAGTTATAGAGTTGGCTGGGAATGATGTTACTGTAAAAGCCGCTGGGAAACTGGCGGAATGCATCGCGTCCAAAGAGTCTCTTTCGAAGCTGAATCTGTCTGAGAATGAACTCAAAGACGAAGGGACTATCTTAATCGCAAAGGCGCTTGAAGAAGGTCATGACCAGTTGACTGAAGTTGATCTGAGCACCAACATGATGAGGAGAGCTGGGGCGAGGGCCTTGGCACAAAGTGTTTTGAAGAAACCTACGTTGAAGCTTCTGAACATCAACGGAAACTTCATATCTGAGGAAGGTGTGGACGAGGTGAGTGACATGTTTAAGGACTCAGCGGACAAGCTTGGTCCTCTGGATGATAATGACCCTGAAGGAGAAGATTTTGAAGATGAAGACGAAGAAGAGGAAGGCGAAGAAGACAGTGAACTGGAAGCAAAGCTTGGAGGTCTGAAAATCAAGCAAGAGGAGGAATAGGGAGAGGTGACATTACGTGGTGCTCTTGTTGCTATGTAGTTTAGGTTCAGTTTTATCTCTCTATTTTTAGTTATGTAAGGAGGATCTAAGATTGTTTTTCTGATGATCTATTTCCTTGAAATGAAATTGATCATCTTCCAAGGAAAACTAGAATTGTTGTTGTTGGTCTCTTTGGTTATGAATTTAAATGGTCTTTTAGTTGATACAGAACAAGAGAATCAAGGTTGGATAATTAGAGAAACGATCATATACAAACACATTATCAAGGTCATATAACTGGAAGATTCCTCTAAGGAAGTCCATAGCTTCCTTTGTTAGTTCGATGCTCTGCAAGTCAAACCAGAGGAATAGAAGCCAGTCACATCCTTAAATAACAGAAAATTTTAGACAAGACACACCTGATTAGGAGAATGCTTTGCTGGAGTTGGTAGTAACCCGTTGTCGAGTTCTAAACTATCATTGTAACCATAACTCGGACATGGGATTCATCTACTGACGTGGGTGGATGCTCCAGACTTCATTTTGGGTTGACCCGGCACGTGCGCGATAACCTTTTATCTTTAGGCCTCAAGAATTTACGCGGCCTCTTTTTTTTTGCAATTTATACCAATTGATTATGAAGCTATGAGCTATCCGTTGGCGTTACCCATACGATTCTTCCACTTCTAAAAATACTTCTTTCTCGTTTTTGCTTAAAGCAAAGTGAATTATATAATGTTCAGTGTTTCATAATTTTTCATACTATTTGTACTTCGGTTTCTTTTTCATTTTTCTTGTGTTGCTTGATGAAAATACCTCTGCGAATCTATTCAGTAATAATCTTGTTTTATTCTGCCTAGTAAGAAGTAACAAATATACCACAAGCAACGGGCCAAAAATACACTCAAAACTCACTTCTCTAGAACCAAAAAAATAACTGAAGATACAAAGAGAAAGAAACACGAAATGACCAAAGCTGATGTTACCAAAATGAAGAAAAAAGATACGAAAACATTTACTGGTGTATATAACACAAAGCCCAAGGCAATTAGGAAAATGCAATCAAATATTACATCGTAACTCATTGATTTATTATTCCATCTCGGGAATTTTATTACAAAAACAAAAGAAAAACAAGATTACCTTAACTTAAAATCATCGTCAAGGCAATAAAAGCCGAGCAATATTACAGAAGAAACAACAACATAAACACACAAAACATATTGCTTATAAATATTATTGATTACGAAGAAATTGTAAGACATGTCTCTCGCAGAGGCTATTCTCACCTTTAGGCGTCGGACGTGGAAGGAGCTGTTGCGTCGTCAGCCGTGGGAGGAGCTGTGGCATCGTCGGACGCTGCTGTGTCAGCGGGAGGAGCAGTAGCATCCTCGGAGACTGATTTATCCTTTGATGAGTTAAGTTTGTTGAACAATGGCTTAAACACGAACTCCATTGCCAACCATGCGACAGCTAAAGCTCCGACAACAACTGTCGTTGTTTGTTTCTTGCCCGAAGGTTTCTCCAGTTTTGGAAAATGAATTTCTGGTGCTTTATCCATTGCTTATTTCTCTTCGCTTGAACGCTTCTTCTTCTTCAGACTGCTTTATCCTCTTAAGAACCTTTTGAAAAAAGATAGGGGCTATGTTTTATAAAAATATCGAGGTGATAGCGTCTTGAACCGTCGATGGGAATAATCGACGGTCAAAAGTTTGATGAGTAGTAAATGGGCCGAATATGGGCTGGAATGGGCTTGTTGCTAGGAAACAAATTTTGGTTGTATTGAAAAAGACAGGTTTGGTTGATTCCAATCTCCAAAATGAACCTCAATCGAACAACGAAGATAAGACGCAAATAGTGGCCTCACGTGAATTCCTCCAAAATCTATAATTGGATTTTCATGAGCCCCTTTTTTTATTTTCTACACGTTTTTATAGTAAGGGGAATCTTATTATATATTTAACCTTTTTATAATTTTAAAACGCCTACATGGTGATTTTGTACATAATTATTCAATTTAAAGTATGATGATGCATAGAAGCACGCACCAAAGCAACAAAAGACAAAGCAAAATTTATGATTCTTCAAGACTGTTAGGCTAACCCAAAGAATAATTAGGTGTTTGGATCAATTGAAACAGCTTAAGCCCATCAAATTTAAACCCACGTCTCAGTTAAAACTTAATCACATTGACCAAACGCCCAATGCAGACGCTATACATCATAGAGACGGCCCAGTATGCAAAACATATCATTCAGTTAAGAGAATTATGTGGTGGACTCCTTACTGGGCATTTTACCCAGAGCCGAAAATCCGAACAGTAACCGACGCGAAAATACAAATACAAAATCGAGCAAAAAATTTACAAGTACTTATTGAAAAATTCTCATATCCGAAAGAAACCTAACCAAAAAGAACCGGATCCGAAAAGAACTGATCCGAATAGATCCGCCTAAATAAAAATCGATTCATACCCGACTTAAAAACATGAATATCTAAAACTATGATTTTTGTGTTATATTTTCTATATTTTAATTTATGATTTAGTTGAAATATTTTTTTAAAAAATCTATGTTATTATTTTGTAGCATTTTCAAGTAATATAAAACTTTAAATGTAAAATTTAGGGTTTAATAATGTTTTATTTTAATTATTAATATCTTATTTTAAGTTATTTTGTAAAATTTTAGATATATTATAATAGATTTTGAGTAAATTTGATGAGGTTTGGGTATTTCTGTCTATTTTAAATTCTAAATATTCAAATTCGATCCAGATCCGATACGGACCAGAAAATTACAGGTATTTTATTTACAGACCCGGGCCTGTCTAATATCATGATTCAGAAAAGCCCAATGCAGACGTTAGCTCAGTAAACGTAGAAAAGCCCAAACTGAGGATGGTTCGTTAAGAGTTGCGGTAGAGGTCACGTGGGAAACAGTCGAAGCAGCAGTAGTACTACTACTAGTAGTTTGTCGCTAAATCATATAAATGGTGTGTGTTTGAGTGTTTTAATGCGAAGAGTGTAACGAAACACACAACAAGTTAACAAAGACAACAACTCACACCTACCAAACACAAGACGATGGCTTCGTTCCGCTTCCCTTTCTCGTTTTCTCAGCCTTCTGTCCCCAAACCACCGCCTTCCACGTCGTCATCATCCAGACTCTCCGTCTCCGCAGTCGCCGTGACCGTCACCTTCGGCGGAGCTGCGATCGCTGCGTCGCGGAACCAGAGTGTCTTCTCCTCTCACCGTTCGTCTCCGTTACCGTGGGGATCTATAGCTCTTGCCGATTCTAGCTCCGGATCCGTTGTTGTTGAGCCTAAGACCGGTTTCTCGTTCCCGGCTACGATCGGAGACTCCATGAGATTACTAGGCGTGGGGCTGAGGAGGAAGAGCGTGCTGGGATTGAAGAACATCGATGTCTACGCATTTGGTACTTATCATTCCTACTTTTTTTTGTTTTTGCCTTTTAAATTGATTTGATGAGAGCTTTGTTTAGGCATGTATGCTGACTGTGATGATGTGAAGAAACTTATTGGTGAAAAATACGCGAATCTTCCGGCATCTGAGCTGAGGGGAAACAAGGCATTCATTGATGATCTCTTGGAAGCCGATGTAAAGATGACCATAAGGCTGCAGATTGTCTTCGGCAAACTCAGCATCCGTTCCGTACGCAGTGCTTTCAAAGATTCTGTCGGTAACAGGCTCAAGAAGTTCGGTGGCTTAGACAACGATGAGTTGCTTCAAAGGTTAACTAACTAACACAACAAAATTTTATTGTTTGATTCTTTGAGTTTAGCTGTTTTAATTATTTTCACTTTTGTAGCTTCACTAGCCTCTTCAAAGATGAGTATAAAATTCCAAGAAGTTCCACTATTGATATGACACAAGGACCAGGGCATGTACTCAACGTATCAAGTAATAAGATCCTGTCTGTTTATGGTTATCGAAGTAAATCGTCTGAGATTGTCTTTTAGACAATATAAATATATATTTATGGTTTTGTTTTTTTTTTATCAGTTGAGGGAAACCAAGTTGGGAGTGTGAAAAGCAAACTCTTGTGTAGGTCAATCTTAGACTTGTACATTGGTGAAGAACCGTTTGATAAGAATGCAAGAGAAGATTTTCTGAACAATGTGGCTTCTATAGCCGTTGACGAGAAAGCAGCTCATGAAATTCAGAAGTAGAAGATGATAAAACAAACCAAGTGTGGTCTTTGTTATCTTATTTTTTTTATAATATAGGTATTTTGAATGAACAAATTGCTACCTTGAAGGATGGATGGGTTTTGTTTAGTCTAAATATGTACAGAAAAAATTAACAAGCGTTTGATGTACAAAGAGGGATCACTTAAGAATATATAAGAAGAAGAGGAAAAAGAGGTCTTCTAAGTTTTCCAGCTGAAAATAAACTTAAAACTCTGAGGCATTCTTGTACGCCAAGAAACAAGAGATGTTTTTTCCGAGAAAGGTTAAAGAGGCAAAAGGAGTTGGATTAAGTGGATTTTACCAGATCGTTGAGTCACGTCGGCCAACAACCATTTCAGTTACACCTTCAACAGTTCCTGTGGATTCATATGGACATATGGGTACTTTAGCTTTAAGCAATTAGTAGCTACTCTACTTAGATCAAAGACAAAAAATAGAAAAACCAGATCCATTGACTCAAGAGGGGCTAAGTAGCTGGAGATACCTTCTCTTTCTGTTTGCAGAGCTCCTCTATCTTCTTCATGTATGTATCAACTAGTTTCTGCCATTACAAATAACTATGTTTCGTCAGTCAACCATAACCATTAAAATACAAACTCTTGTGTGGGTGGGTAAGGTTACCTGCAAATCACTTGACATATCCTTCAAGTTGTCTTCAGACAGCTTCTTCTCCTGCGAAAAAATGAAACTTGGTTTTCTTAAAATGACAGACGAAAAGGATATTACAAGGAAAAAACAGTAATATAAATTGAAAAGAAAGAGCTTAACCTTCTCGAGTTTATCATAAGACTTCAAGGCATCTCTCCTTATATTTCTCAGTGCAACCTATAACAAATGCAATGATTAAGTAAAATGAAGAGTTTCAGTACATCATTATTAAAAAAAAACTAACTAACTACCTTCCCTTCTTCAGACTGTTTTGCTACAACCTTTGTTAGTTCCTGCAGTGGCGCAAATTACAAAAAAAAACCATTAGGAAGAAAGAAGCACAGAAAACACACACACAGTTTCATTATCTTGAAAAATGGCAAGGAGATGGTTTGATAGGGAAGAAGAGAAACCTTTCTGCGCTCAGAAGTGAGGGGAGGCAAGGACAATCGAATGACATCACCATCGTTATTAGGAGTCATTCCAAGATCAGAACTCAAGATGGCCTTCTCTATAGCCTTCAAGCTATATGAAAGCATTTTGGGATGATGTTATCATGAACCAACCAAGAGAACAAACAAACAAAAAATAAAAAGAGAGCAGAAAGTATAATAATGTTACCTAGATTTGTCATAAGGCTGGAGCAAAAGAGAAGTACCATCGGGGGTACTGATTTGGGCAATGCTTTTCAGACTCACTGGACTTCCATAGTACTCCACCTCAATCTTGTCAAGCATAGCCACATTGGCTCTCCCCGTCCTTATGGCATTGAAACTAGTCCTAAGCGTTTCAATCGTCTTCTCCATTTTTGTTTTCTGAATTTCACAAAGAAAACATAATCATACTTCTTCGACTAAAATCAAATAAAAACATGTAGGGAGGGGGATACGTACAACATCCTTCTCAATAGCAGATTTCTCTGCCTCTATTTCTTCAATAGTTGCAGACCTTATCACCACTCTGCAATGGATTTTTTCAGAGAATTTAGCAAAAAAAAAAACACTATCATCTTTCTAAATAACTAATTAAAAAAAAAAACACCTCTTCTGAAGTGACCGCTTGACAACGGGGCCACGGGAGAGAATAACCCCCGCACCAAGCTTGACAAGGTTCTCGCTCCTTACACAACACGCTATTACGCGTGACTTCGCCGGAGCGACTACCTTCGAGAACGAATCTACCAAATGTATATACAAATAAATAAAAACATAACGTTTTCGAGCTAAACACACGAGAGTCTGATAGACATACCTGAGAGAGACTTGGAATCAGTCGCCCTGAATCGAAGAACTGGTGGAATGGTGTGAGCAGTGGAAGAGAGTGACGCCATGGTAATAGAAGAAAGAGATATCGTGGATGCCTGGAACGCTTCCTGTTTTTTAGGATATATTTTTTACATAGGAGGGGTTCTATGTATGGGCCTCAAATATTGACGTTGTATCGGCCCATTATCCAAAGTAAACTAAGACGGCTCGATAGAATATTTTCGACCTAGGAGACCCTCTATTTATACCCATCCGACTCCATGCAAATTTCCGTCACTCTTTCTATTTCTGGAAATAATATTATAAATGGGTCTTTCCCGGGAGCATGTTGTGTGTATGATGATAATAATAATAATGGCAATGGGAATGTTTGGAGAATCTTTGGCCTCGTCGTCGCTCCACAAGGTGGGTGGCTCCGCCGGATGGACAACTCTTGGCAACGTCGACTACCAAAAATGGACTTCTTCAAACATTTTCACCCCCGGAGATTCTCTCTGTACCGCCACATCTTCCTTTTTCTCTTCTTAATTTGACTCTAATATAATGTTTCTGAAATTCTAATTTCATTGGTTTGTACTTTGGTTACAGTATTCGTTTACAACACACAGTTTCACAACGTCAAGCAAGTGAGCCGCCGTGACTTCCTCTCCTGCAACGCCACTTCAGCCTTAGCCACCTACAATTCCGGATCCGATACGGTAGCTCTTAAAAAACCCGGCCACTACTACTTCCTCTGCGGCTTCCCTGGCCACTGCCAAGCTGGCCAGAAGCTCCATGTCCTCGTTGTTGCCACCTCCACTGCCAGTCCCAGTCTTAGTCCGGATCTATCTCCTGCACCCTCACCTTCCATCGGGTCGTCTCCATCTCCCTCTCCGGCCACTGCTTCCGAAGACTCCGCTCAAAACGGTGCCATTTCAGTTTCACTGTCCACGGCTATGAGTGGCGTTGTCGTGTTTGTGGTGGCATTGATGCTATATTAATCAAGAGAGTTGTTCATGCCATGTTTTTTTTATCACCTATTCATGTCATGTTTTGTGTTTGTTACTATCAGCTGTGTGTTTTTACTTTTTACTTTTTTTTCAACATCCCTTTCTTTTTAAAAAACTATAATGATTAAAGTATTTGGTATGATTATGGTCTTATGCTGTCTGTCAATGTGCAACGGTAGCGTGGCTTCTTATAAGAAAATTTATTTTCCTTTTTTTAACAACAGAAAAAAACAATTATTATCCAGTGTTTACTTACTTGTGTTCAAATAAAAAAATCCAGTGTTTACTTTTACTATTTGAGTTATTATTATTTTCAGCTGAATAAGTAAATAACTAAATATAGCCAAGTATAAAAAACAACAAAAAAGGAATGGACCATGCTAATCTAGGCCTGATTCCAGAACAACTGGGTCTATATTTGCATTCGGCTCACATACATAGGCCTACAAGTAAGGACCAAATGGTCTGATTTGTAGTTTCTACCGAGTAAAAGAAAATAAATCAATTTTAAAATAAATCGGTCAAAATCGTATTATACTGGCGCTATTTATATATTTTGTCATCTACTATGGTTTATAAATATAGTATTAATTTCGTGGTCCTTTGATATCATAAACAATTGTATTAATTCTGCCGGTTCGTCGGCCTTCATTTATGAATGATCAATAAATATAAACAAAAGAGTTAAAAGAAGATTAGTAGGAGGTAAACGATGTGATTAATTTAAAGAATTTATAGCGAAAGCGGAAGCCGAGCCGGTAATGCAGCCGAGGTTCGCGGTTACTCCTTGACCTTCAAACTGACATGCCTACTCACACGTGCGAACACAGTCCAACCATCGATTATTTTGTATTCATTTTTAGGTCTTTTATCATTTAAATCGTGAATTTACTTAATTAAGTATCTAATATTTTTCTGAGATTCAAATAAGAGATTAAAACGTGTTAAGTATACGATTTCAGATTTCTTTTAGCATAAATATTAAGATAAGTATAAGATTTTTTCAGGCAAAAATAAGAACAGAAAAATTGTGAAGTAGATATCTCAGTTTTGTTAATTATTAGAAAAATGTGTCATTCTTTAGGTATTTTAAGACAAAAATATAGTTGTATTGTATAGACACTTCACATAATTTATGATGTTACCAAAAATTACATGCAGAAGGAAGAGAGACTTACCATTTGATCTAGTTTTATTCAGAGTTTTTCTTAAAGAAAGAGAAAAATAGAAATATCTGTCCATTTCGTAGAACGGTGCAAAACAAAATAAAATAAAAAGAGGGAAGAAAGAAACAAACTCAGCACCGTCAGTGGGAGTATATAACAACCACCACCCACTCTGCAAAATTATCTCTGAATCACTAAATAAACCCTCTCTTCTTTCTTTTCTCTTTCAAAATCCACTCACTAAGGACAGAGAGAAAACACAGTCACTGAGAGAGTGAGTGAGCGCGCGCATTCCCCCAACCATTAATGTCTCCCTTCAACAAAGCGTGATAGAAAGAGAGTCATAAAGAGTCATAACTCTTTTAATCCCTCAAAATCGAACTTGTGTTTTGTCTCTGCACGGAGATGGATCTCAGCAAGGTTACTCTTGACATTTTCACTAAGCTTGAACAGAAATGGCTCTCCCCCAGGAAGACCCGCATCCTTAGCATCGACGGTGGTGGTACCACCGCCATTGTCGCCGGAGCTTCTATCCTCCACCTCGAAGACCAGATCCGCCTCCAGACCGGTGATCCTCACGCTCAGATCTCCGATTTCTTCGACATTGTCGCCGGCACCGGCATCGGAGGCATTCTCGCCGCCCTTCTCGTCGCCGACGACGGCTCCGGGAAGCCAATGTTCACCGCCAGAGACGCTGTTAGGTTTATCTCCGAGAAGAACTCCGAGCTCTTCGAGATCAGGCACACCGGAGTCTTCAGGAGAAGCCGGAGATACTCCGCCGGCAGCATGGACAGGGCTCTGGAGGCGGCGTTTCGGAGGGAGGACGGCAAGGTGCTGACTATGAAGGACACGTGTAAGCCTCTCCTCGTTCCTTGCTACGACCTCAGATCCTCCGCGCCTTTCGTTTTCTCACGCGCCGGCGCCTCGGAGTCTCCGAGCTTCGACTTTGAGCTTTGGAAAGTCTGCCGCGCCACGTCGGCGACTCCTAGCTTGTTCAAGCCGGTCAATGTGGTGTCGGTGGACGGGAAGACCTCTTGCTTGGCGGTTGACGGCGGTCTGGTGATGAACAATCCAAGCGCAGCCGCCGTCACGCATGTTCTACACAACAAACGAGATTTTCCGTCGGTTAACGGCGTCGATGACTTGCTCGTCCTGTCGTTAGGAAACGGTTCGTCCTCCTCTCTTGGAGGGAAACTCAGGCGTAACGGAGACTGTTCCACGTCATGCGTCGTGGACATTGTGACTGACGGGGTTTCCGATACAGTCGACCAGATGCTAGGGAACGCTTTCTGTTGGAACCGTACGGACTACGTTAGAATCCAGGTAATTAATTTCCCCAAGTTTTCTCGTCAAAATAAAAGTTAAAAATAAATAATAATAATAAGTGTATGATGATGATGCATGCAGGTGAGCGGTTTAACGAGGGGCGGAGAGGGGATTGTGGGGCCGAGAAAAACGGCGGAGGAGTTGTTGAAAGAGAGAGGTGTTGAAACGGCGCCGTTCGGAGGGAAACGGTTGTTATCGGAAACAAACGGAGAAAGAATCGAGAGTTTTGTGCAACGCCTTGTTGCCTCAGGAAAGTCTACAAGTCTCCCTCCAAGTCCCTGTAAGGAATCTGCCGTTAATCCTCTCGCTGACGGCCGTTAAGTTATTTCTGTCTGTTTTTTTTTATATTTATTTTTCAAAGTAACAATCCTCCCGTGATATAAGTTTGTACCGAGTCCTACGGTTAATTTTTTTTTTTAACCCCGCATCCTTTTTTTTTATGTCCCGAGTTTAATTACATGTAGTAGGTTTTTAATGATATGGTAGTTTATTCTGATATATAAAAGGCATTAAAATAAACAGATATTCTTTCCTTAGATAGCCAGCGCAGAGTGTTCCAAATCTAGAACTTGTCATTTTCATGCCATAGCACCAGTGACACAAAACGTATAAAAAATAAAATGAAATGAAAAAATACAGGAAGAGCAATATGCGAAGGAGTGTGAGACATGTTTTCTAATAAACATATCCATCGCCGTTCTGATTCACTTTTATATTTTACTGTTTCAATACCAGTTTGGACCGTCGTTGTTACTAACTTTTACTAATTACTACATCAATTATTTAGCTATATATATTTTTCATATATATCAATAGACTCGAAGATATGGTCCCCATTATTCGGAATAGAGTTGTCAATACTTTTAACAAAATTAAAATTGTATACAAAGAAAAACAAAACGGTAACTAGTAGATGAACACAAACACAAGTGGGGGAAAAGATGTCTCGCTTCGTCTCTCTTTCAATCCTCTATAACTCGCAGTCCCATCGTTGCGTTATGAACGCCTCCTTATGGATGGGCATGGTGGTGGTGGCATTACATGTTTTTTGGTCTTTCCTCCTCGATTCATATTTCTGTGGTTTGAATATTTGTTTAGAGAAAAGTTGAAAATACATTATCTGCAAGTTTGACGTATTTCAGTGATAATCTTCATTTTCGTTTTTCTCTCTATATATATATAATCTTGCTTCCTAGCGGATAAGTATTTTCGGCATATTTATCTTTCAGTGACGCTTACATTGACTGGTGTGTAACGTGATATTTTTAATTTTTATTTTTTTTCAGCAAGTGCAACTTCAGTTGTATTTCTTTCATCTACACATCTCGACCATGTAACTTACTTTACCATCACAGTGGTCGTTCGTCGTATAATACGTCTCGTATTAGTGCTCCAACTCCAACTGCTAGTCTGCTATGTTCTAAAAACAACAAAAATATCGGAAATTAGTGATCATATCAACTTTACATATATAGTGATTGTGAACGTAGCGGTAAGTTATAAGAACCCCAACATGTCTAAAAAAAACAAAATATCGGAAATTGTACGACAGACAATTCTGATGGCAGCTTAAATAATTGCATCGAATTAATATGGGAATTTCTTTTTTGAAAAAAAAACAAGTGTGATCATAAAAAAACCAGAAAGCTTTCCATTGTCCAACGGAATTATTGATGTTCAATGTATTTCCCACTTTTTGTTATTTCGTGAAAAAAAAACATAATGAATAAAACTATAATTGAATTACGGGCGTATATTGATGATATCGTATAAAACTGAGAATGTTTATGTCAAAGCTTTAGTATAACATTTTCAGTAATTTGTTTCAGTAATTATTTCATTTAAGATTATTTTTAAAAAGCTATCTTCTACCTATCATGGCATTTAAGAAACAAGTTTTTGATACTTTGATTATGGAACCTGTACGCATGATTGACAAACAGATAATAAAACCATTATGTTCTCGTATAATAATTAAACAATCTATTTTTGTAAGGCAGACGCAAGAATTAACAAGTACCCGGCAAATAATGAAAAAAAGCCTGAACAAAATACTAGTATGCTACTATATTCATTTCCATATCAATTTATATGCTTATACGATTATGGAAAAACTGGAATATTCTTTAAATCTTTTTGTTCTACCCTTCAATTCTATTTTTTTACCATCATCCGTGTTTTGTTCTATACAGATGTATTTATTATGTGATGAAGCCTGACTCTTCTTTCAAAAACCTTTCTAATTACTTAACTCACATCTTGCCCATCCCATCCATTTAAATTATTATCACATATATCAAGATTATCCTTACCACCTAATTGGAATATTTAAGTGTTAACCGGCTGTTAAAAGAAATGAGTAGGTGGTAGAGCCACTGATCAGTGATCACCTTGACCTTTGTAAACTGAAGGCACATCAACATCATAAAACCATAATCATATTTTACACACTAATTAAACTTTAAACATAGTGCTTACAAATCTATAGACTTTACTTGTCGGTTTTGTTACACCAAAAAAAAAACTTGTCGGTTTTGACGTGCAAAATGCATCCCACCAAAAAGCAAAAACGTTCAATAAATAACAGAAACGGAATAGAAAAAAATTTGATAAATTACGTCGTTCATTAAGTAATTGGTGGAGCCGTGGAGACACTGTTCATTATTTGATGACGAGCACGCAATTATTCAAATTTTAGTTAATTAATTAATATTAATGTCACCTCGTGGACCTTCCGATTTCTTTTTGCCTACGTTGCACGGAAGCTTCATCGGACGTCCGCTTCCCGCTTCGGAACCGGAATCGGAATCGGAACCTTGTGGAAGCTTGCGGAATCTCGCTTCCAAAACGTTTCTAAAATATTCTCTTTAAAAACATGTTGGAAGCTTACGATTCTGTTTTGGAATCATGCTTCCGTTTTAAAAAAAATGCAATGTATATCAATAAAATATAAAACCATAGTTTTAATCTATATAAAATAAAAAATAATAATAGTACTGAATATTCAGTTATAAATATACAAAAAATAATACTATAAATTATCTTTATGCATTGAGATTTTTTATTAAAGATATAGCACATATTGAAATATATTTTGTCAATTATTTATGAAGTATTGAAAATAATTAATATAATATTTTTTTGTAAACTTAATTCATGTGTATTTTTAAAGTTTTAATATAAAATCATTTCAAAATTATTATAAATGAATAAATGCTTTATTTCAAATTTAAATCATATAATTTTTAGAACTATTTTTTTAAAAAAATTATATATATATACATATATATTTATATTTATATATGGATATACGCTTCCAACACGTACCCGCTTCCTAATATTTTTAAAAATCTCGCTTCTGCGCTTCCTTACGCTTCCGCTTCCACGTACCCGCTTCCGTTTCCATGTAACATAGCTTTTTGCTCCATTACCGACAACTTTTTTGATCAATATAATGAAATACTAGGGCTGAACACAAAATTATAAGTTTATATAATGTTCTATCCGTTTCAAAATAATTTAAGTTTTAGATTCAAAAATATATTTTTCTATTTTCAATGCATTTATGATTAAATAATAATGATAATTGTAAATTTTATAAAACAATTTTTATTTATTAAATTACTATTAAGTATTAACTAAAAATTATTAAAAATAGTTAATCACAGAAAATAATACATTTATAGTTAAAATTAATATATTTTATTGACATATATAAGTTCTAAAACATAATCATTTTGAAACCGATCAAATATTTATTATAACATGTTTCATTATTATTTATTATATTGATTAATAAACCAAAAATGTCATTTTGTGTTAATTTTATATAAGCTTATTAAAACGTCATTTTTATAGATATACAATAATAAAAATGGTAAAAGTATAATATAATTTGATTACTAAAAGGAATTTGAATTGAGCTCAAAATTGTTAGATTGGTTGAAAATAAGTTCTGATTCTATTGTTCGGCTATTGACCAACAAGTTTTTTTTACCAGACAAAGTTAATAGTTTAATAAATGAAGGAAAATACGATTATATGAGTAGAACACCAAATTATATGGGACCATTTATCATCCACCAACACCACACTTTATTTATATTTATTCATACCCTAATTGTGCGTTATTTTAAAATTTAATTTAAAGCTTGACCATTTATTTCGAATTCATGTTTTTGCAAAACCATCATAGCGATAATGGGCGGGACTATACTTTGAAGATAACATACAACGATAGAAATTAAAATTTAAACGGATTTTTATCATTATAAATAGAAAAGGCTGTGGTTTAAAGGTTTTAAAGTTGCGAGTTAACAATGAAGACCCACAAAAAAAACTTGAAGTTACGTATTAATGCGTCAAGGCATGCAGCCCGTTAACTGCAAACGTTACATTCGTTGTCTATGTATTAACACTCCAGCTAGTTAAGCTTTATTCCTTTACTTATTTTTATATCCCTCTTTTATAACGTAGCAAGTACTAACATTAGATGATTTAATTTCTGATTTCAAATATGTGTCAGCTTGGGCCAAACTAATGATTACAAAAAAAAATCGGACTTTAAATATAACGAAGTTTCAAGTTTTGATACGCATACGTATGTGTATTTTTTATCTTAATAATGTACTAGATTTTGACCCGCCCTTGAAAGGGCGGGTATATTTTTGTTTTAACGTTTTTGAGAAATAACACTTTTATATTTATGTTATTTTTTGTAATCGTATTTATATTAAATGTTGATTTAATTGAATATAATTTTTGGTAACTACATTAAATATGTCAAACTGCATAACTATTCACATACTATATGCATTTCAGATTTTTTTTAAAAAAAATTATAAAGTTTGCAATATATTATATTTTTTTATTAATTACCTAACATAATAGTCAAAAATATCCGTACTTAAAAAGATCTGAAAATTAAAGTCTCATACTCTATTAGACCTATATACTTAAACTTTCCTTAAAAAATGTTATATCCGAAAACCAATATGAAATTCAACCTGCACCGAAAACTGAACAAAATATTTGAAAAGTGTTTGAAAAAGATAAATTCTAATATATTATGTTATATATCTATATATATGGTTAATATGGTCTTCAATAACTTTAAGTAAAATCACATTTAATAAATGTTGTTAATTAAATAACTTATTTAAACTCTGTTAAGCTAAATGAGTTTATATAAATTTTCTATTTCTATTAAAAATCCAGTTAAACCCTATTAAATCTTATTTTAACATTATGTGCTTTGTAAATTAATAGAGAGTTAAGTTTTTTAACTCTGAAACCAGAATATTATATTTAGTTACATAAAATAAAGAATTATATTTCATTTTTGAAAGAGTAAAACATGGGAATAATTAGTTGGACATAACACTTATAAATTGGCATGATTCTAATTTAATAAAATAGATTTAAATTTTAATATACGATTGTTAAAAAAACAGTATATGATTTAAATAGGCTAATATATACCTTAACATTCATTAACTATGTTGATATTAGTATTATTATTGGGACTGTGTTAATGGTGTTCATATGGGTCCTAATTTAATATGGTCCATAATAGATTAAAATGATAATTTGCTCTAATAATTATAATTCGAATATAGAACAGTGTAATATAATTAAAAAGAAAAAAATGATGTCAGAAAAAAGAAAGGACTGATTATTGCTGAATGAAACCGTAGACTTTGACATAAGTGGGTCCGGAAATGAGAGAATCAAATGGAAGTTATAAACAAAATCATGGTTATATAAAGAAATAATAAGTGGTGCAGTTACAAAAAAATGACCCGTAAATAAAAGTTGGTTATATAAAAAAGTAATAAATGATGCAGTTATAAAAATTACCCCTAAATAATAGGAATACATAATTGAACACAACTTTTATCAATTGGTCAATCTGATGTTTTAATAGAATAGATACGTTGAAACTGATAGTTCAACATCTGTAAATCAATAAATAGATCCATAGATCGTGGAAGATCAGATTATCATTTACAGAAGGTCATAGTGATAATAGAAAAGCACATATATATTTAGAGGTTTGATTTATTCTATATATTATTGGTACGTGAACGTGACTGAAACATATATATTTATAATTTTAAAATGATATGCGATGAATAACGCCATAGATCATGGAAGAATAAATTATCATTTACATAAGATTATCTATTAATAATATGAATCATTTTGAAAAGTTGTGTCATTTCAATCATGTAACTATTGAAAAATAATTAATGATAAAAGATTATGTTTTTTCAACAATGTAACTATTAAAAGTGGTAGAAGAAAAATGTTTATATATATTTTTCATGGAAAAAATATACAACCTCCCTAATGTATTCAATGTTAAGAAATGTGTCATTTAAAAAAAAACTGAGATTAATTTTATGTTTTGTCTGATTCGATTTCATTTATTCGGGTTTTATATAAAAGGTTTTGGTCTATTTAGACAAAATTATTTATTAATAGATAATATTAAAAAAATGTAAACGATCAACAAATATTTTTATATATACATATTTTAACTTATGCATGAGTTTGAGATATATAATATTTATTAATTGAATCTCTAATTACCCATAAATGGAAATGACTGTTAGAGATTTTAGTGATTGTTTGAGACCTTGTAAATGAAATATTACAATTTATAGTTACTTTAGTAATATTATGTATTTATAAAATTAAATATATTAATATTTTTTGTATTTTTTGAATTTCACTTTGTTTTTCTTTGGTTGGTCAAGTCTAAATTTTCACTTAAGAACAAAACTAACTACTAATGCAAAATATTTGTGTAATACATGTATTTAAAAAAAAATAATTATAAACAAGTATTTTAAAAGTTTTTCATATAAAATAGGTTTTAATTATTTTTATAAAATGAATTTTTATGTGATATCGCACAGGTTCTTTGCTTAGCAGTGCTATTAGAAAATCACATTATAGAAGATTAATGAGACAAATGATTTAGAGGTATCATTTGTTCTACATAGCTCTATGAACTCCTTCTTTTAATGAATTGCTTTTAACCAAAAAAGAAAGAAAAACACATTATAAAGGATTAACGAGACAAATTACTTTTAAAAAGGATTTAGAGGTTTGATTTTTAAAACAACACCTCTCTCTATATAAAAATGATTTTTGTTAAGCGGATTGATTTGTTCGTACGTTAAAACTATTGAAATTTCCAATGCATTTTTTCTTTTGTTAAAAAAAAGAAAAGAGATTATAATAACATAAACTTCATTTTAATATGCTTATAAATAATGTTGTTATACTTCTTGCTCTAAATATAGAGAAATGTTATTTTTCTTTTAAATATAAAAGTATATTTATATTAAAGAGAAATAATAAAAATTATTTAGAGTAAAATTATATTATAGTAGTATTTAGAGTTACAATATAAATGAATTGAAGATGCTACTAAACTGGTATATTTATCATTTGACAAAAAGACATGCGTATTTATCGAGTGACTATCAATAATAAATCAATAAACAGTAGATACACACGGGAGACCAAAAACAAACAAGAACGAGTCAGTTAGCCAGCAACTATTTTCAAGTATTCATTCGAATGTTTTGATGGATCCAATAATGCGAGTTTTAGACCATATATATAATAATGCAAGAACATTATAAAATGGAAAAGGCTGTGATATAACTTTGGAACCACCTTTGTTGTTGAATGTGAAGTAGTTGTGAACGCATATTACAATTTATATCTATATGCAAAATATTTGTACTACTAGAATTTAATGTATCAATGATAATTTTATGCAAAGAAAAATTTATGCACGGTGATTAAAATTACGTGAAGACATAACTATTATACAAATTTGAATACTACAACACTAGTAGTTATGTAAATTTGATCTAGAACCTCTAAAATCTCCAAAATATTGGCCAAACAAATTTTGTGTAACCGAAAGTTGTTTTTGTTTTGATGTTTATTTCGTACGATTCTTTTTTATCAGATCGAATGTATTCACTGAATTTTAACATCATTAATAGAAGTTAAGTCTTTTAGCAATATTTATTTTCCTCTTTTACTTTCTTGTTCAGATCTAATGCATATACAAGTTTAAAATCATCTGATTTCAACATTTTTAGTTTGTGATCTTTTTTTTCCAACAAAAGACAAAACTAGATTAGATAGATTCCTGAGCCGAAAACCATCTCAGAGAAACTGAATCAACATAAACCATAATAGAAGGCTGAGTCCTATCACCTTGTGCTAGTTTATCTTCCATTGTGTTTTGTGCCCTTAGAATATGCTGAAGTTTGTGATCTACAAATTAAAATAAAAAAGAGTAATTTTTTACTTCGAAATATACTTGTTGATCATATATGTATTATGAAAATAGTTTTATGGAATAATATGGTATTTTCTTGAAGTTTAATATTAATTATGTTATTTTTATTTAAAATTTGTATTTTAATATAACATTTTAGTAGTTAATATTGTTGTAATATTTATATATATATATATATATATATGTGCTTAGTTATTTACAAAACTTTTATGAATTTAAATTAATTATCACAAATATAAGAATCATAAAATAAATACAAATAGTTCTGAAGTTAAATTTAAGATTTTGTTATAGAGAAAAACACTTTTAAACTTCAAAATAAAGTGTTTTTTTGGAGATGCTGAACTCTCACGAAACTCCACTTGCAAGCATTGTATTTGTACAGCATTTGGAAAGAAAGAAACTCTCGTTTGCTTAAGTCGGTTTCCAGGCTGAGGCCTGTAGTCACTGTGATCCAGGAAATTCAAAAGATGATTAGCTTCAAATATGACTCTCTATACAGGGCTCAGTGAAATCATCCTTCACCCGTGACACACCTCTTTACTTGGTTGCGGTTTTTTAACTAAGACTAGTGGTTGGTCCGCCCTACGGGCGGATGAGTTTACATTAAAAATATTTTATATTAATATATATTTTTTAATTTTATTGATCAGAAAAATATGTCCATTTTATTTATCAAACATATTTTAATTTTATATTTTTATTTAAAATTTATTTTAAATCGCAATAATAAATACAATATATTTTATTCTAAAATAAAATTGTAAATTTTATTAATTTTTTAGTTTGAGTTGAAAGGACCACTAACATTTCTTTTTTTAAAGAACATAAACTTATGAAATTATTAAAAAGCTAAGAAAAATATAATGATTTATATTTTTCTTTTTATTTATATTTCACTTTGATATAGTCATGAAAAATCTAAAGTAAGAATAACAAATATTTTTATTTTATTTTTAAGATTATAATTTAAATAATATTAAAATAATAAATTTTATCATGATAATAAATTAATCCATCTCCAAGCTAAATCAATTGCAAAAATAATATAAAGTAATAAAATCATAAGAAATTATATTTTAAAGTCATATATAAATAGTTCAATAATGTCACAAATAATAGTTGATATATATATTATTTAACAACAAATGATTTTTATAATATATTTTATATTAGATTTTCAATTTATAATGATTTTTTTTTCTTTAATTTTAAGTGTTTTCTGTTTGTAAATTATTTTAACATTTGTTTAACTTTGTTTTATAACCAGATTGTTTGTAGGAAAATTTCCTCATGTTAATCAAAAGTTCTCTTATAGAAAAATAGTGTTATAAATTAATAAAGTATTACATTGGTTCAAGTAATTTAGCCAAAATAACTTAAATGTAGTGTAACCATTAATAATTTAATAATCTAAAAATTAAGATGAACCAAACTGCATACAAATGTTTTCTTGAAAAAAATTTACGTGAACCTTCAATGTTAGTTCACTTCTTCTCTCCAAAGTGTATAATGAGGACTTTGAAATTAAGTTCAGACATGAGACATGGATTCAATTTTTTATTATTGACATAGTTTAGTTGCAGAGTTCTTAGTTGTTCAAAGATGGCTGATGTGTGGATTAATGTCTCTTGTCTACAGCTCCACAAGACAGATGTGGAATTAAATTTCACGAATCCAAACATCATCAGGTTGAACTAAATAGGACGGTTCTTATCTTAGTTTCAGATTTCTGGTGTTCCCGAATCGAGACAACATGAGATACAGTTTTCCCAGTTATATATCTTAAACTGATACCATTGAAACTAAAGTTTTGAAATTAAAACTCAACAGTTAAAGAACATTAATCAGATCATGTCGGGTTTGTTAAAAAGAAAAGTATTACTTTATTATTGAACTCAAACTCTCTCTCTAGTTCTTAACCTCTTTGATTGGAATACTGAAGTGTGACGCGTCTTAAACGTTGGAGCTTTCTTGGAAGCAGAAGATTCATCAGCAGAGCTTACGACCGCATCAGTCTGAGAAGGTTGTGGTGATGGTCAACCAGACTTATCATTAACTCATGTGTTGTTTTCTGAGATACTCTTGGTCAGCACAAGAGTTGGCTTCAGAGTTTGGACAGCACCAGGCATGTCGTCACCTGGGTAGTCATCACTTCCCAGTCAGTTCTAATTCACATGGATTAATGTTAGGCATAGTTTGGACATAGAAATATTTAATCCACATAGATTAATACAAACCTACTCCAAAAAATTAGGCACATGTGGACAATGCCTGGTGTAAAAAATACGTACAACTGTAGAGGAGAAATGAATTTCAAAGAGCTTAAGCTGGAAGGTCAAATTCTGCGCGATAATATCTTGGATACATCGTGGGAGTGCTGCCTGTTGGAGAGATTCACTCGTGCTCTGTGGAATTTTTGAAAACGACAAAAGCTAACATAAGAACATGTAGACTGCTTAAACTGAGAAGGATATTAGGGGCGTCCAGACAATACCATGAGTTGAGCAACCTATGCGATGAGAACATTGGTCATCTTCTTATTTCACCGTTAAAAAAAACGAAGACGGCTGAGTCTGTTGCGATCTGTGAACACCATCTAAACACAGTGGCTAAATAGTGGATTGTGTAAGTGATTTATTGGCTTAACATGCGTATGGCCTGGCAAGAAAATCTTAGATAAAAGTTTGACTGAAATACCTCACAGCACAAACTGCAGTGTCGTCATGCACCATGCGCATGTGAAAGACAGTGAATCCACGCTGCAGTTTTTGGTAGCATTTAGAGTAGGAGAAGTAGCACCATCCATTAGTGGTGTCAATGTCACCGACCTCGGCAGTGCAAAGAAACTTTGCAGTCTACATGAACCACAGGAGGAGGAAAGTTACAAGCATGTGGGGATCATGTTTATCAGCTAACATTTAGCTAAAAACGAATGGAATTCACAAACCTGTGGTGGAGAGTTAAGAACGTAGTTGTTCAGCTCAGCAAGAGTTACTCGTTCAATTTTCTTCACACTTCCATACTTGGAAGCTTTGGAGCTGCTACCATCATCAGATCCATATAACCTACTAAATAGAAACTCCCCTCATGTTTGAGAAAAATGTCCCCATTATTTCTTAGACAACAGTTACAGTTTGGTAAGTCTTACGCTGCAAGAACACTCTGGCCGGCAAGGCATTCATTGTCAAAAGAAGTTTGTTCCCGGGGTAGCATTCAGGAGAAGCCGACCTGCAAATGCAATGACACATGAGAAAGTTTAGTACGCTTCCCTCCAACTAATTTTGATTTTTGGGTTTATGTTCGTGGCAACAATGACTTTAGGCTTTAAATCCGATACCTCTAATTTCTGATGAATCTGATATACAATCATGCCAAACACACAAACACATACGGAATGGCGTTTAGGTTTATCATGACAGTAACGACTTTAACCAACCCAAATAGAACATCAACGATTAACTTTGAAACAATACACATCGGCTTACGTACCATAACACATTGAATGGCCTGATTCTCATTGTGAAGGTGGTCTTGATGCCACAAACATCACCAAAAACGTCTGCAAGAGAATATTTGTAACAAACTGTTAATAAGGAAGGAAGTAGTTGCAGCCGATCATTGTTAGAGAACGGGAAAAGCGTGAGTGGCCAAACATACCCGGAAAATCCACGTTTGTATTAGCCAAAACCATAAGCTGTTCATTTTCTGAAACCTGAAGTTTTTTCGTAGAATAATAACAGTCGGCTCCATCATCTCCACAACCAAAATTATCTAAAACTAAATAAAGAAGGAAGCTAAACAGTAGATACCTTGTTGTCAAGAAAAACCAGGTCTAGCCCGAGATGCTCACTGACTTTCTTCAAATTCCTCGCATCCCAAAATCGCTGAAGCTGTGAAGCAACTGTTTTCTTACAACATCCGTCCTTCAAATCGGAAAAGTGGAGCTTGTTAATCGCCATCGGTGGATGCTCCGTTTCTAGGGTTTATGATAATTAATGTAACCGCGTAGAGCAGAGGAATCCATCGGTGAAGTCGAAGAGGAATAGTCATAAAAGAACAGATATCGACGAATCAACCTTATTCTCATCTGCCGGCGAATCAACCACGGGAGGAGGTAAATCGACGGAGAGTTCGGGAGACGAAAGGTTTGTGAGGGAAATGAGACCGGCGAAACCGTGTACGGCGAGTTGTTCGCCGTAGACCAAACCAGGGAGGAGAATGGGAACACCGTCGAGAGAAATGGAATCGTTGGAGGAGGAAGAAGAAGGTCTAGTGAGTCGGATGTGGTGAGAGGGAGGTGGCGTTCGGGAGAGATCGGAGATCGGAGAACGGGAGGCGGAGGGGGACGCAGTGGAGGCGGAGGGTGTAAACGTAGAAGTAGGAAGAGTGAGTCATGTCGAGATCGAAGAGCATGGAGTCGGTGGGGACGAAGAGGGTGAGAGACTCGACGGAGAGCAAATCGAAGAGGAGATCAGAGGTGATGATCGCGTTCGCGAAGAGAGCACCATGTAATGGGCCAGTTATAATTGTTATAAGCCCAATTGCTTTGACCCGGTAGATTCTGTCTCAAATAACGTTTGACGTGGCGAATATCTGATCTCCTATTGGTCGATTTAATTGTCCTACGTGGACATGCTGTATGGAGCTCATATAACCCTTTTAATATAGTATAGATGTCTGTGTTTGTTTTTATTAATTGCCAATAAACAGATCAGTGTCGATCTGGGTTTCTTTTGTGCTATAATCTTGTTGGAGGAATTGTAAGTTTCTGTTTTAAATCAAATGAAATGTACTTATTAAATAAAAACTAAAATAAACAGTTAATAAGTTATGTCTGAAGACAATTGACGTATTTATGAAATTGACAATCTATGGATATCATGAACTTACTTCAATTACACCCAAAAAAAATGAACTTACTTCAAGTTCAATAATTATTTTTGTTATGAGAATGCCTTTTCCGAAATAAATAATATTTTTGACAACTTATTATTTTGTTTAACAGTTATTTTTATATATTAGTTCAAAAAAAATCGATATTTTACCAGGGACTACCATGTAAATATCTTATACTATATGTTTCTGTACCTCTTATTTATGCTGTCTTTGTACTGAAGATCCTCCTAGGGTTATTACACGTTGATTTAACAACGAATATATCATTTTCGCATCAATAAGAACATCAACCAATTCTCACATGATACCATTGTTATACTTTAAGCATATTAATAGGTTGATAACAACAAGAGTTTTAGTTTCGTCAAAAAAAAAAAACAAGAGTTTTAGTTTTTATCAGATGAGTTTTTAGTTTATTTAAATAGTTTTGCTAAATTGTAAAATAGGTCGTACGAACCCAAAATAACTATTGGCCAAAAGAAAATGAATCGATGATATCGTAACGATTATTCCAAAATATTACAAATTTTCGGATATTAAAAAGTATGATTATTAGTTTATTACGTACCTAATTAACCAAAGATCAACAAAACAGGATGTTGATTTAATTTTAAAGTGAGCAAATACAAGTCGTTGACAAAAAAAAAACAGCAAATAGAGGTGAAGCAATATCGTCAGTTCGTCACCGTCATGTGTATAAACCTGACCTCACACGTGTGGCCTTATGTACTTCTCGGTTTTTTGCTTTTAGTGATGATTTGTTTTACCTTAAGAAATTAAGTCGAATCTGTAATTTTGAGGTCCAAGTCAGGGGAAAAAATATATAGTACATGGATCTTGCTAAGATCTTGTCTTCTTGATTTTTCTTTTCTTTTACAAGACTTACTTTTATTAAATTAAAAGGCAACTTGTGTGTTACTACTGCAAATAAAAATAGAGCCTTGTCGTGTAGCGACGACAATGAACATAATAAGGACGAAGCTCTGGCAGAAACTTCCCATTCGGCAATATCTTTATTATGAAAGAGTTTTTCTTTTCAAGCACAAGATATTCTTTATACCAGCTGTGACATAGTAGTATGTTAACGACGAACGAATCATTTCTTTATCTAATTGCACCAACAAAATATTCAATATTATTCGCTTTTATAATTATCCATTGGACCATTGTTTCTATTCGGGAAATAAAAGAAATATGGTGTCACGAGAAACCTAAAGGGACGTGAAAATATATACATACTATGACAGCCAGACAGCTTTGTTTCTCCTATGTACATTTTTTCGCGAATCTCTTGATTCACAGCAAAGAATAATAGTGTGTCATATGGTGATATCATGCATGATCTGCTGAGTTTTGGCAATGTTCAATTTACGTATACAAGATCTATAGAGAGAAGGGAATCCCCAAGTACTGTCAAATTGAGATTGGAGCCAGAGTTGTATGATTTTTTTTTTTTTGTGTGGGGACTGCTGTGAGGGTATGAAAATAAATATGAACACAACACAATACTATATGACCATCCTCTCATTACTCATCAGTCTTAATATTTACACCGATAACACAACAAAATACTACTATCTTTTTTTCAAAAATAAAAAAAAACAAACAAAATACTACTATCCTACTTAAATATTTGAGTTCCCTACCTATATAAAGCGAGGAAGCAACTAAAAGATACAAACATGAACATTAAAGTTGCAAATTAACGACGAAGCAAATAATACAAGATACTGACGCAAATTGGAACGTATTTACATCAATATATACAATAAAAACCTTTCGAAATAAGTTACAAAAAAAAAAACCTTTCGAAATGGTTCTTGTTGTGAAGTAGGTGCTCTAATATTAAATGTATGGAGAAATTCACATTTGTCTTGTGTCTTCTGCTTTTCTTCTCTTCAAACGATTGGGCAAGCCCCGTCGAGACGCGCAAATAACAAGGATAGATCATCCATTGGCTTCATGTGGTCTAAAACCTACAAGAAATAAGCTAGACCAGGCCCGTGTTATCTTGGTTACGGTCGTCGGCCTAATAAAAGGAGAAATCAAGCCCATCAGTATTTTAAAACGTTTGCGTTTTCAATTCCCTGCCTCTATTGTTTGATCTTCTTCGGTATGGTTGGGGAGAGATTACATAATAGATAGTAACTAGGTAAAGACGAGACTTTTAGGTATATAATTAAATTTGCCACACATTTTCGGAAGCTTTGGGTTATGAATTATATTTTAGTATCACACTGTGGGACTATACATTGATATAGACCATGATTTGTGCGAAATTAATTAGGTTCAGAAGAAATAATAAGATAATAAGCTGAAAAATTAATGGTCTGGTTTTATCTATGTCAAAAATAAATAAATAGTGACTCTATTTTATCTAACTCCACTACAAGAAAACATCGGCATACTGAGGAAAAAAATCGTCGGTATGTCATCGGAATAACGCTATTCCGAGGACATACCGACGAAAAAAGTCCTCGGAAATATCTCCTCGGAAATTCATATTTCCTCGGAATTCCGTCGGAATTTCCGACGGAATTCCGAGGAAACTAAATTCCGAGGAAATTCCAAGGACACAAAGTTCGTCGGAAGGTTCCTCGGAATATACCGAGGGACACCTTCCTCAGAATATTTCGATGGAATTTCGATGGTCCAATCTTCGGAAGTTTCGACGAAATATTCCTCGGAATTTTTATCGGGAATTTCCGAGGAACCTGGCCCTCGGAAAATTCCGAGGAACATCTTTCCCTCGGAAAATTCCGAGGATCTTCGGTCCCTCGGAAAATTCCGTGGAAATTTCTTCCCTCGGAAAATTTCGAGGAACTTATGTCCCTCGGAAAATTCCGAGGAACTGCTTTCCCTCGGAATTTCAAAAAAAAATAATTTTTTAAAAAAATTTATTTTTTAAAAAAATTAAAATTTTTGAAATTTAAATTCGAAAAATTAAAATTAAAATTAAAATTGAATTAGGTTCAGAAGAAATAATAAGATGATAAGCTGAAAAATTAATGGTCTGGTTTTATCTATGTCAAAAATAAATAAATAGTGACTATATTTTATCTAACTCTCATTTGTCGACAGTATCAACAAACTTGTTTCATCTTCAATATTGAGTTGAAAAGGGTTAAAAAAATACTTTAGAGTTGCAAACCGAATCAACTTATCGTACTTTACAGTTGCAAACCGAGTCAACTTTTATTTTTCCTTTAGTAATTAGTATTAGTTAAAGAAATGCTTGAAACATAATGAAACAAAAGTCATATGTCAAAAAGAAAGCAGATGAGTCTATAGAAATTTCAGTTTGCAAATTCTCAAAAAAGTAATATATATCAGTTTGCCTTTTATGTTATTATTGGTGAAGATTGTTCAGACCATACATTCTGCAGTTTTTGATATTTATCATCTCTCCAATTCACCCTCATAACAATACACAAGCATATTATGACAATGATACACGTTATGGTATCACATACCAGAGAAAGAAGACTAGAAACTAGTATTTTCCTTAAAGCATTATAGAGATTTGGTATTTTTCCTATTTTAGATATTAAGTAGTTTTCCTTTCTTACTTAGGGTTATGATTTGTAATAGCCCTATATAAACATATCTAATTATCAATAAAGGATCATCTTCCAGCATTAACCTTATTCTCAAGAGAGACTAGGGTTAAAGGAAGCTTTGCAATCAAGTTATCTCTACTCTTACCTGTAATCACGGCACCAGTTACGCGAGCACAAGCGGCTCGTATCAATTTGGTATCAGAGCCAAACGATTCGATGGGGGACACTGAGGCGCTTTCGAAACAGATCTCAAAGATGATGGAGATGATGCAATCGATGAATGCAAAGATAGATGATAATATGAAAACTCTACAAGAGAGAATGGTGCATCACGAAACTACTAACGGGGATCGCGGTAAGACGATCAAATTCTCACCCGAAGAACTTTCTGAAGTTGAAATATTAAGTGGAAGTAAGGGGAGCAAGGGGGCAATATCATTCGATACCAGAGCTGGTACGAGTTTTACACCATCCAAAGCTGATAAAGACATTCCGGTGAGGAGTTGTGGTTTGGCAAACGAGTCCAATTATGGGTTCTCTGGGGGACCGTGGCCAAACCGAGCTGTAGGGAGAGAACGAGGGCATAGGAGGACAGATGGAGGAGGAGACTGGAATGTAAGACCAATTGGAGCGGCACCACACGACTCACATCCAAATGTTGGAGATTAGCGAAACTCGGAAGGGTTGATGGAAGGAGGATATTACGAAACTCGTGAGGACAGAAGTAACAATTTCGACAGAAGATGTGTGAAAGCAGCCAAAACAAAAAAAAACAAAAACAAAAACAAAAAAAAAAGAAAAACAAACAAGGAAAAAAAAAAAACAAAAAGTAGATTTTTTGTGACAAAAATGAAAAATGGGAAACAAAAATCTGAAAAAAAATGGAGAGAGTGCTAGCCCTCCATCTGATCAAGAAGCATCTCCTGGTACCTGCACTCGCAGCTGCAAAACCCTTTCTCTCCTCTGCAAACAAACACATCCCATTTCTTAAACTTTAGTTTGGAAGGGGAACTCATATTGAAAAGAAAGTATGTATATCTATAGAGACCTATGGACCGACCTGTAAATATAGATGTCATGTTTTTGGTCAAGATTCTTGTTACAAGTGTAGCAACAGCTTAAGAAATTAGCCTTGGTCTCCAGACTCTCCACAGGTACTTGTGGCAAAGGAACAGAGCAAGGAGGAGTCGCCTCCACGATAACAGAGTTGTCGAAGATATGGGTGATGGTTGGGTTTGGACCGTGAGATATGACGCGCGTGTAGTCCTCCGTCTGGTCAACCTCGCTCACGGTTAAGACCTTTGTTTTCAGACAAGGGCTGGTGCAAGTAGCAGCAGATTTAGTTCCAAAGTCAGCTGAAGGTATCTGGACTCTGAGCTTCGACCCGAATAGGACCATCTTGTTGACAGGCTTGCTCGACCGGTCTTTGCTTTTGACGAGATCAGCGAGGCCAAAGGCTTCAGGTGGGTGAAGAAACCTTTGGGGTTTAGGGATTAATGTTGGCTCGTAACAGGAAGCGGGTCTAGGGTTTATGGAGGAGGAGGAGATTGATGGGTGGCTGTGGTTGGCTTCGAGGGTGGAAGTAGGGCTGATGATGGAGTCAAAAGGAGTGATGTTGGAAGAGAAAAACCTAAACTTTGGAGAGGTAAAGACAGATGAGTAATAGGTGTTAGGTGTTGGAGATGGAAGTTGATCAGCCATTGATTAATTTAGAGATGTTTGTTTCTCAGCAGAATACGACAGTCAGATCAGATCCCGTGAGAGAGTAAGGATCATAACTCAGTAGCTTCCATGGAGAGAGAGTGATCGAATTTTCAGACAAAGAGATGAATGAATATCTGAAATGAAAGAGATGAGAAGGAAAAATGAATACAACACAATTATTGAAAGTTCTGACTGCTTCTGTTCATATGGGGTCTCACTCCTATGTAATGATGATCCTCTCTCTCTCTCTCCCCCAAAATCAGATTAAAAGTTGCTTTCTCTCATCTCTTTTCTTTTTCTTTCTTTCTTTTGTTTATTCCACTGAGATAAGTGATCTCGAGAGAAGAGACGTTGTGGATTTAATCAAGAACTGCATGAAACTTTACCCCGATCATATTATTGATACAGTACATCACTATAGTTGCTGTCGTCTTTTCAATAATTTTTGAGACTTTACAAAATTTTATACTACCGTATATAGTTGAATATATATATTGTACTTATATGGTTGAATGTTTTTTTGTCAACTTTTTGGATTTCATTTCCTTGAAACTTTGAAATACAATCGCTTAATAGTTATACCAGGAGATTACATAAGATTGATCACTAATATTGGCATTCTTTGCTAACTTAATGATCAACAACATCTACTAGATTGATTCCTAGGTGCATAATGAAAGCTAAAATGATCCTCAGCAGCGAATGAGTTAATGTCTTGGACTGTGGAGAAAGCTTCGATGATTCGTTTTTCGTAGTTTCGGTTACCTCCTGATAGGCTGATAACATATCCAAGTTTTATTGGCTCCAGACAATCACTTAGAAATGCAACTATAATTTAAAATAATCTATGCAACTGTTGAACAGCAAGCCACATCGCCATTGCTTTTGTTACCAAAGATGAAATAGAAGGTTTTATTGCGGAGCTTCCTTATTAAAATCGAATAGTGCCTTCTTTGCTAAACAAGTCTTACCTTATTCCAATCTTTTCAGTTGGCAGTTTCCATGAAGCATTCACAATACAACAAGACTATATTCCTTGTGGGAGGATCTCATGTAGAGAGTTCGGTATAGAAACAGAACTAAATTGCAAAGTGGGTTCATTCTGAGTCATTGTCTTCTTCCAAACTTTTGTTATATGGTTGAATGTATCTTGTACTTTTGGCGTTTAATCTCGTATATTAATAACATTTTAGATTGAAAAAGATGAAAAAATTGAAAAAATAAATTGGAATCCTAGAGTATACTTCTTCTATGTACTCTTATATATACATTTAGTTCCTTTGCGTTAATGTTTCCTATAAGAAAAAAGGTTTCTAGGCGATTTTTTTTAATATGTTTCCTATAAGAAAAAGGGTTTAAAAGGGTTTCTAGGCGATTTTGGCACTATTTCGTTTGTCTTTCTCTAATAATAATACAGTATCCTCGAAACAAGAATACGTAACGTTTAAAAAAAAATTAAAGTACTAGTATTATTAAAACAAATTAGTGTATGATTTATCACGTTCATCGATCAATATAATTAATCACTATTTCGTTTTTACTATCATTTTTTTAGCAAAAAAAAAAAGAAAACAAATGTGACCAGAGCAGGTCCCACAATTGCACCTGCTTTGCTTAATCTTATAAATAATTAAGATCTACATAAAGCACCATTACATGACATCTATATTTTTACAGGTCGTCGGTATATGGAAGATGCAACTACTTTTCTTGTTGTTGATCCCGTCTCATCCAACTTGATTTTTAAGCTTGTTAACCTCTAATTGTTTATACGTTTTTTGGTAATTAGGAGTTAGTCAACGCTTCACGCAGAGATTTTTATATACTTTGTTTAACATACGTTTTTACTTTAAAGTGTTTAGTTATTAAATATATGTTAATCATTATTTTTGTGCATGTGATTTCTCTTTTTATTTTTTTAGTTTCTATCATTTTTCAATTAAAAGTTTAAAAGTATTTATATTAGTATATTCAAATTTAGTCTCGTTGTGATTAATTGAATTTTATAATTAAATTGTTGAGATAAATTTAATAAGGAAATGTTATATTTTATTGGTATAGGTCTTTTGAACTAATTCGAATAGACCCGTTCCGATGATAACCGATTCATACCTGATTTAAAAACATAAATATTCAAAACTATGATTTCATATGTTTTATTTTCTATATTTTAGTTTATGATTTAGTTAAATGTCTTTTTGGTAGCCGTCTTCATTATTATTTTTATCACATTTTCAAGTAATATGAAATTTTAAATGCTAAATTTCAAGTTTAAAATGTTTAATTTCAATTATTATTAGTTTATTATTGATTATTTTGCAAAAATTTAGATAAATATGATAGATTTTAGCTAAATATTGATGGAGTTTGGATACTTTGGATCTTGTTAGATTTTAAATATCCGTATTTAATTTAGTTCCGCTATGGATTCAAAAATTATATTATTTTATAAGGTTTTTTAATTATAGATCCGAATCACCCATATTCGAGAGGAACCGATCAGAACCTGAGCCAAGAATTTCAAAACATCTATTTGTTTCGAAATGTTTGATTCGAAAGATTTGGAGATGAAAGTTTAACCCGATTTTAACCTGAAAATCTGAACGCCGAGGCCCAACTTTGACTCAGAGCTTGCGTGGTTATAAGTTATAATTATACATAAATAAAGAAAAACTAGAGAAGAGCCTCGCATCTAGCCCCAATTTCTTAGAAACTACCTGCAATGAAATCAAATAAAATAAAATCATTGGCTTATTAGATGATGCAGTGTGTTGGATACTCTGAGTGAGCCGTATACAGGCCTAGTTGATGATAACTTTAAGAAAAAAATGGGCAATTAAAGGACTCATTAATCAGGCCTAGTTAGGGGCCCATTGTCATTTAATCTCACCCGTATCAATTCGGCGCTTTTCATAAGCCTAATCTTCCTTTTCAACACTTCCTCATCTCCTATGCTTATCTCCTGTAAGATACTTAAAATTAACATGACGGAAGAACATTATAGATTCTTACACAGAGAAAAAACAAGAAATAAGAAAAATGTAGATGAGATAAGAGTAGAGTGCAGACATAAACAAAACACAACTTTTTATGCTTTTTTAAATTCAATAGAACAAAAAAAACAAATATAACTTATTTGATAACGCATAAATTAGGCACAATCCTTTTTAAATATCACTCTTTTTATTACAATTTTTTTCTTAGAATTGATTAATCCGATTCTAAGCTAAAACTTTTTCTAGAGCTTTGATTTCAATTTTTCTAAATTTGGAAATGTGTCAACGAATACTTCAACACCCAAAACACAAACACTAATTACTCCAGTCCAAATGCTTGATCATCCAACCACGATTAACACAACATCCTTTGTTTTCTTATTTTTGCAGAGTTCTATTTTCATGATGGCTGTCATGTTTTCATAACAAGCAAGAATTTGCACCCCAAATTCTTCTCTATGAAAATTCTTCTTCAAGTAAATATCATTTACATTTGATCTAATTTTCACAATAAATATATTCTTCTTTTTCCAAAATATAATAAAGTTTGTACCTCATAATACACGAATTGCAATACAGTCAATCGTTTATAACACATGTCTATGATATCACAAGTAGTATTTGGCAAACTCATACAAAACACTTCAAAAGGCTACATCTTCATATCATTTGCATTGTGTTAGACCATCCGCAACGGAGGTCCCTAAGGAATCCTTAACATTAATCCTTAAGGTTAATGAAATATAATAATAATATTTTGGCTTAACTAACTATGGATCAATCCTTCAAGAAGGATTGGAAGGACTTGATCCTTAATACACGTGTCTCCTTATCCTCCTCTTTCTCCTTCGCTCTCTCTATATCTCCTCCCTGGCTCTCTCTCAATCTCTCCTCGCTAGCCCCATCATCGCCCACCATGGCTCCTCTATCATCTTCCTCTTCTTCTTCATCACCCAACCCTAGATTATTTTCATAAAAATTGGGGCTTTCTCATCCGATCCCAATCGAGTTCTCACCTCAGGTTCGTCGAAAATTGGGGCTTTTGCTGGATTAGATCAACACTATGCTCGTTGCTATTGGGAGTTTTCTAAAGCTCGACTCAGGTATCGTAAAGTTCGAACTTTTAATTCAAATCCTTTGTTTAATAAAGTTCGAAACTTTAATTCAAATCCTCTGTTAAAAATGGTATCTTTTAGTGCTAATTGATGATACTAATTAAGGCATGTGTTCGTGTGTTACAGGAAGCAGATTCGTATGTTTCCTTCTCCACGACTTCTGTATTTTGACACATTCGTTGTTTCTTTTGAAGATATAAAGTTGGAAGAATCGAGCAGTTAGAAACATCTGACCAGGCAAAAGCCAGAGGTGCAAATACTGTAAGTTGTCTTGGGAAGATGTCAACAAGGGTGCAGACTGTTCTTGATTATTTTATTTTTCACTACACTAGTTTCACACTGTCGTTAAATCAATGCCTGTTCTGATCTGATTGTCAGATAATACCGAGGAAGCTAGTTCAGGTATTAACTCCATCAACAGCAAGCGAGGGTAATCTAGGGCCTGATCCCGTCCATCTCCTTGCTATAAAAGAGGTTTGTTATTTGTCTTAGACAAGTGAAATTTATTCAAGTATTCGAAACTTATACTCTTCTTTAGCAACTTTCTTCCAGCAGTAAGACTTTAGGATTAGAATGCCAACATTTGCTGGGTAGTTTTATTTGCTAGAGAATTGCCTTGCATTATATTTAACCGAACTGCAGACTAATTCTCTGTATGATATCCTCTGAATTTTATTGTCAGTCCTTGTTAATGCATTCCTTCTTTTCACAAGGACCACTATTTGTGTTATGTTTGTCTCGTATGCTGGAGAAAATGATAGCTGATATAAGCCCTATATTAGTCATGATATTTTAATGCAAAGCATTGATTTGGCTAGTTCTTTTAGAATAGCTTAGGGATTAGCTTTTGGTTACCATAATGAATTGATGTCAGCTTTGCTTCTGAACTTTGGCTTTAGATGAAAATGGAGCTAGAAAAGTGTTCAACTGTCCAGAAGTGGCCTGAGCTATGGCCTAAACGGCTTGTGAGTGTAAAGCCTCAAAGTGTTTCGGCTGACACAAAAACATCCAAGAAAGATACAGAGAAATGGTCAGAGATTGTATCTGATGTCTATCTTGAACGTTTAGCTGTAAACTGGTCTAGCGTGAGGAATGTGATGGACATGAATGCTGGTTTTGGCGGGTAACTTTTTACATTTTTTTTTTAATTTCTAAGAACTCCTAAAAGGGAAACACCATTGGACACACAAAATAGTGTGGAGTCCTTAACTATTCAAAAAAAAAAAAAAATACTATAATAATCTTAAGGATTCAAAGAGCAAGTCCACCATTGTGGATGCTCTTAGGCCTGTCGTGTGTAAAAATTATGTAGGGGGAGATGATATCATCTGACGTTGTTAATTTACTAGACACTGACAGGAAGGTTGGAACAGAAGCAAACGTCGACGAGGCAAATACTAGAAAAAGAAGATGACGTCATGCCTCTCCTAAAAGAAAAGCTAATTACTTATTATGGTAAAACTCTTTATCAAAACTGTAAGTGCTGTTTTGATGTATGTTTTTGACAGAAAAGGGGGGTGGGGCGGGACCAAATCAATGACGCATGTCTCTCTCTCTCTCTCTCTCTCTCTCTCTCTCTCTCTCTCTCTCTCTCTCTCTCTCTCTCTCTCTCTCTCTCTCTCTCTCTCTCTCTCTGGAGTTCATCTTTTTCATATTTAATTCCCTTTTCGAAATCATTAGTCAAATTGGATTAATATTCAAACTTATAATGTAAATTACACAAAGCCGGCAAGATAACAAAGATGAAAACTATAAGACAACTAACAATACATAAATTAGGAAGGGATCAAACCAGCCGAATCATATATAGGAATCGATATATATAATATATATATATATACAACCACATTTTCAAAGCATATTGAGTATTATAAAAAAAAAACAATTTGATAGACTACTACATTTTGCATTAAGATCTGTTCATTAGCTTATTTTCTCTTTAAAGGATATCGTTTGCTTAGTTTAGCCTTACAAAGAGGTAACATACACCTCGCATTTCACTTGTTCTCGACCACTTCCCACTCAGTTTACATGCAAGTTCTATATCGGATGATGTCATCCATTCTGCCACATCAGTTTTCATCACATCTCGCTTGCAGACGCTGATGATGTGATTATCTCTCCTCCCAACACGTGGAGAGTAACTTACACAAACTTCCTTTCGACTTTTCTACCGGGATAATTATTAATAGAGTAAATCGTGCGATTCTAAAACTGCACCAGCTATCGAGTATTGATGCAGCTCGAAGATATATGGTACTATCAGTGCTATTCCCTCTTATTTATTTTGAGATATTTAATGCGAGTTTCTGTAACTTATGTTACTTGAATTTTGTTGTCAACCACTTGATCTCACTATCCACCTCTGTTTGGATTAATCATATACAATAGCTAGGTTCTTTTTTTTTCCGTCAAGTTTTTGTTTATTAAATAAAGACGGGCTCAATATCCTTACAAAATAAAAAGACCCACGGTCCGATTAGCTAAACCAACAACAGACTAAAAAACGGGCTTAAAACCCAAAAGCCCATCACCGACACTGCCCAGATCCAGAGGCACGTGTCGGCTTATCCTCTTCTTGTCTCATCCCGACGGTTCCGTCGAACGGCTCAACACCGCCGAACTTTTTACGGAGAGCGTCATCGGACTAACCGAGAGCTCATCCCAATCATCACACGCCGCCCACTGGATATTTTAAGCCCGAGACTCAAAACCTCAGCTTTCTTTCTCTTGTCGTCGTCACCAATGATGGAGAGCTTCATCTTCTACTGAGATCTCATCCATTTGACCCGAGCAACCACCCTGACGACAAGAGCCACCACGCAGTTTCCACCAAAGCCAAACTAGTAACCAAACCCAAAAGACTACGAGTCCAAAACCGACAGCGTAGAGCTATGTGAACTTCTACCCTCCGAAACCAAAACCGACAACATAGAGCTATGTGAGCCTCTACCCTCCGGAACCAAAACCGGCAAAGACGGAGCAGAGAATACCTCCCCTCCCGGGAACTTGAACTGGCCGCAGCGAAATTGAGGGAGCCTCCACCTCCCAGAGAAAAGCCGGCGTCGACGGATCTGTTATAGCCTCTATTTCCCGGAATTATCACTTGAACATGCAAGCCTATCTTCTCACGCCATGGGCCTCCACGCGAGCGTGTCTTCCCTCCAAGCAAGGAACCACCTTTGAAAGATGGCTCCAATCCAGAGCTCCGACAAAGTGGTGATAGGCGACAGATAAGAAATAAAAAAAAACACTTCGACGGTAGGAGAAAGGTTCCGACGTCGGTACGGACGCCGGCCGTACGCTGGATCCTTTCTCTCTCTCCTTTCTCTCTTATGACGCTCACGCTAGGTTCACTCTTACACTTTTCGATCATAAAACATACATTTTTGTCAAATCGTTATCTCATAAAACTCAGTGATTCATATCACATACCAAGTGGACAGTAGTCTACTGGTTATGAGAGTGAATATTTAAGATCATTATTAAGTTTTATTTGAAAATAGCAATTTACATTTTACATGTGGTATTATCGACATCTGATCCTAAATTTATAAAAAAAAATGATCATGAGCCCAATTTTTGTAACTTCTAAGTTTTATAAGAAAACAAATCATTTACTTGACGTTAAATATAGTCTCCAAAATTTTGACTATGAGGTTAACCATTTGTACTTAACTATTACTATATAGTATCATAATTCTTCATATCTATTTAGAATGCAAATTGCATGATGTGTGCTAACCAAGTGTATGTTGCTTTACTCGTCGTTGTTGTCCTCCAAAGAAGATTTCAACAAATTATTGTTTTGGAAAGGATTCCGGCCTATACGGGAACATGTATAAACATTCGGTAAAAACAACTTTTCAATTCAGAAAAAAAAAAACACATTCCAACCACTGAAATATGTATTTACATGATTTATTTATTCTACCATTAATCAGCACTCACCCATCTGGCCTCCGGTATATATAAAAGCATATCTTTATCGCCATTATAGTTACCTACTGCATCGTCTAAGTATCATTGCAAGAGTCCAAGGGATACAAATCATATGTTACAAATTGTGACCAACTTCACTAACAAACAGCCTTAAGAATCTTTTACTTTGTTTATCGATTAGTTTATGATTTATTTAGTCGCAAATCCCTATCAACAGGGGATTCCCATGGAGGGACATGATATTATATATGAATTTGATTGTGTTAATTAGAGGATAAATTAGTGATAACAAAGGGAGAGCTAGTAATGTTGACAATAAGAAGATCCAATATTTATATGTATATTTTAGTATATATATGTTTGTCCCTTACGCCCTTACCAAAAAGATCCAATACTTTGACAAAGGCAAAAACAACAAGTCCTATATTGAAATATCAATCAAGCACTGATTGAAGTCGTAGGTTAGCTATTCTTTGCATAAACTTTCTTTTTGGTTTTGTTTTGTTTAGAAAAGACTATAAGGTCAAACATTTTTCAATATAATAGTTAAAAGATATAGTTTTATGCTTGTACACAATAATTAGAAGGTTCGACGGAATATCACATGGAAACGTCGATCGTTTTCTAAATTGTTCGTATGAAATAAACCTACAAGCCTAGAGTCTGTCCTATAGTTATAAGAAAGCAAATGTACTTATCGTATTCGGTGTATTAGTTAATGTGACACTGTCTTTGGAAATAAATAAATGTAGTTATCGTATTCAGTGTATTAGTTAGTATCTTCCAAAATCCATATGATTATCGTTATTCGTAAATAGGAGAGTAAAAAATTAAATGAAATCATTTATCTTTTCAATGATCTTGTATTGAGGAAATTTGGAAGTGTTAACCATCAGGCTGTTAGGCTCAAGTTACACGAAGGTTTGGAGTAGTTAGATTTTGAAGTTGTTGGTCGATAGAGCTATAGGGAAAAACAAGCTCTGTTTTCTGCGGTCAGTGTTTCAAGTGACAGTTCACTCACTACGGCAAGAGCGTAATGGGATTGGGGGACGTCGTGGAGAAACACATCAGAACAGTGAATTCCTCAGAGGGCTATTAATGACAAACAAGTGAGAAACCGGATCTATACGATCCAAATGATGGGCATGAAGGGTTATGAAGATGTCATGAAGCTACGGTTTGCTTCATTTTAGTTCCAAAAGCTTCAAAGAAAATTCACGATGCTTTTATAGTCTAAATATTTTAACTGATTGCTAGTTTTAAAATTTCCCAAGCATCTATTGTAAAAACGTTTTTGAGTCGAATAATTTTACAGTTATTAAAATTAAATAAACTTATATATATCTGTGTGTGTGTGTGTGTGTGTGTTTGACGTTCTAAAGAAACTGAAATCGAGTGGATTCAAGTGGGAAAAAAGAAACAAATGATTTGGTCCTTAGCAGAAAAGGTCGAGTAAATGTTACGACATGGCATGTGGTCGTGATCTAGTTTATAGGATCTTCTCATCATATCCATCAATAATAAAAAAAAAATTCGTACATGACGTAGTTCTGTATTCCACTATACCAAGCTAATACTACTATTATAGAAAAAGAAAATGCGAATATAAGACAAAAGAATTAAACATATAAAAGGAAAAGGAAAAGGAAAATAAATAAAGAGAATGAGAGGATGGGTAGTGAGAGTGAGTGCATATGCGTCCTACCTCTAATCTCCGCAGTTCCTCCGACCAAAATATCTTATCCACCGTCGACTATGTCTCTTTGCTAGATAACCATATGGGGTGGTGATATTATTACTTATCTACCGTCGAATATGTTTCCACTTTGTATTTCTTCTACGTATTGAGTATATTTTTTCATTTTGTGTTTTTATACTTTCTTGAAACTACGAGTCGTCGCCGTCGGTATCATTTGCGAGAAATCAATCCCTTTATTTATAAATAAATACAAAGGTTGTGTGTGTGGCGTGTGTCTTGCAAGGAGACAATCTCTGAAGGAATTTTTCTTTTTTTTAAAAAAGAGAGACAACTCTTTATCTGATCCTCTCACGACCACCAATTATATACTGACGTTTACTTCACGCGGTTTGATCCGGCGCGCGTGTATTTCTGTAAAAGGATATGAGAATGCACGGAAATATAGAGAGAGGGAGGTTATCATTGCCATTTTTTGTTGTATTTGGCTCTTAGAGTAATAAATAGCAATGTTCAAAAAATCACAGAAGGTAAATATGTGCTTTATAGAAGATTAGTGACTAGACGGACTATTAAGAACTTCAGTGAAACCTAAGCGTTAACGAATTATTAATTTATTTTATATGTAGTTTATATTTATATGAGATATTTTAGTTTTTAAGTTTAATTATAAAATTATTATAATAAATTATATTTAAATATACAAAACAAAAGAATAAAATTTAGATTTATACTAACACTTTTACTTAATTTAACATATCTAGATTAATTTATATCAATTTAAATTGATTTTAAACGATTTAGAATAGTTTAAACCGGTATGAATCATATAAATCGGATTTTAAGAAAATCGTTTTTGGATGAGACCGAATAACCGCTTAGGCACCATCTAGACCGCTTTTTAGAACTTTGATATATAGTTCTACAGTACTTATATGAATGAAGATGAACCGGTCGTAAGAACACAAGTGGGTTGATTAGAAAGTACAAAAGCAAGACTATAGTATATAGTTCCACGAGCTTGACTCTCTTTTTTTAAAAAAGGTTATCTCCTCACTTTCAAAATCGAAAGTATCCATATTCACTCTGTCACTGTAGGGAAAGGGGGGGAGGGGGAATCATAGGACAAAAGACTGAAACTGAGATTTTCCAATTTGAAACACATTGGTCATTACAAAAGAATCAATAAGATGTACATGCAAAGTTGCAAACACATATATCTATACACTACATCCTGTGGAGAAACTAATGGTTCGAAGTGCACAAAACTGGTCCACTCTTTATAATCCTAAAGGATAAGGAACTGTTCAGCTAAAAAGCTATATTAATTACTTACTTCGCTTTCCACTCGAATCTTCTTCCCCTGTTCCCAACCGAAAAAACATGGAAGACCTTGACCAACCCCTAGAAAGCGCAGCAAGACCAGATGATTTAATATCACAAGATCAACACCCACCCCGAGAGCAACAAGTGTAAAAAATATTAACTGATCATCAAAGATTTAGTTACCATTTTTCTTTTCTTTTCAGGCTTTAGAAATGTTGAATCCTCCCTTGTCTCGTGATAATGAATTAGTAAAGGCTAAGCTCAGCGTATCCATACCGTTGAGGAAGAAGTTCCTCAACTTCAACCCTAGAGCTTTTCTTGATATTGTAGTTTCTATATACCGATTCAATCTCTACAGAAAACAAACTGTAGACTGGTCTGTGATCTGAGAACCTTGACTCCCCGCGAACATACGACAGCTGACTAAGTCCGTTACCATGCCAGAGTATGCGATCACACCTTCAATTTTTAGATTAATAAAACTCATAAATATTATATATGTATTAAGTTTGTTTGTTTATACTCAAAAGAAAGAAACACTAATACTAACCAAGCTGGAGTCCGTCTTTTGGCCTTGGTGAGACGATCATCACCAGCATATACATCTGAATTGTTAGAGTACTTGTAAGTCGGTGGGAAATAGATGGTCCCTTCATTCCATCCTTCAAAGACACGACCTCTACGTTGTTCTAACCGCAACTATAACACAAACAAAAGTGACAGTTTTTTCTTTCAGACAAGTTTGTTTTTTCAAATAAATGGTTTTTTTGGGCCTTTTGAAAATGCTAATTTCTTACCTGGTCTTTCTCAAGCAAGGCACTCCAATTTCTCATCTCGACAAGAGCCTTTGTACACCGGTAAGAAAGAGCTATACGGTAGTTCAAGTCTCCAAGCCAGATTACTCGACTGAAAAGACACATAACAAAAACAAGATTTAGCATGCTTATTGCAGTGTTCAAAGAATTTAATAAGGACCAACAACAAATAACTCACTCGTGTTCTAAAATCGTTTGGGGAGACTTGTCCTCCCCTGCGTTGTTCACTCTAGGGAATCTGGTTTTCCTTAGAATCTCTAAAACGTCGGAGTTTCTTCTCAGCTCGTCACCTTCTTTCTGACCAGACGTCAAGTGGCTGCACACAAAGCAGAAGCTAGTCTGGTGTACTGACATGCTGATCGAAATCGATCCCTGCAAATTAAAAAAAAAAAAATATAGATCTAAAATTTGACAACTTCTTACACAAAGACATTAAAATTTGAAAATAATGTGGATAGTCTTTTACCTTGTTTCCGAGATAGCCCATCAAGCCTCTTCCTACACAAGAAACTTTGAGGTTCTTGACACTGTCCCTTAGATCACTCTTCACCCAAACAGTTAAGAATATCCCAACCATTTGCTTGCTAGCCACCAAACAATACTTAGACTTGTCTCTCTCCTCTGTCACAAAAGATCCACTCCTCGAGACAGCAGAATATTGATCGTAGGACGGAGAATTAGAGTCATGCACATTTTCGTCGACGTCGTCCTCGGAGGAGCAATACCTGAAGCTTTGGTCGTAGGAATCGTGGCCCAGCATGAAACGGTCACAGACGCTAAACCTCCGGTCAAGATGTGGCTGCTGCATGGATGCTGCTGACATGTCAAAGTTGTTTATCCTCAGGCTCTTGCTAAGTGACTGAAACGACCTCCGATGATAGAACGAGGAGTTTGCGTCTTCGAAGTCGGAGTCGAGCTCGGCGACCGGGTGGGGAACAGGGGAAGGGGTCCGGCAGCTTCCTCCGCCAGGGAGAGTGTTCAAGGTTCTTCGGATGAGAGAAACCCATTTCCTGGCCGGGCCGTTGTCTTCTGTGCCCAAAACGTTGCCGGCGTTCAAAGGAACGATCTCTTGGAACCTGTGTGGGGAAGTCTTAGAGAGATTAGGAAACAAAACATCATGTGTTTTTTTTTTACTTGTTTTTTTTTTCATGTGATTTATTTAACTTTGAGTAAAATTGAATTAAAAGAGGTTAGCAATACCCAAGAACGTAAATGTCGGAAGGAGGGGAGGTGTGGAGCCAATCGTCGAGATTCAGATAACTCGGAGGAGATTTTCCGGCGACATTCCAGGTAGCAGTAAAAACCCTGATGTGAACAACGTGTCTTAGAGGAAAAGAATTTGCCCAAAAAAGCAAAGAGACACAAGAGAAATATAAGTACCTGAGATTATGAACTTGTTTAACTAGTGGTGCTGAATCTAATTCCTGTCTGTTTCGTCTACCTCTTCCATTATTTCTTCTACACCCAGTCTCTGAATACAAATTAATTAAAACACTTGTTGTTGTAAAATTCAATTAATTTTTTTTAAAGTTAGAATGAGTTTTTAGAAAATAAAATAAAGAAGGAAGAAGCATGTATTTACTGACCAGCATAGTTGCTTTTCTTGTTAACAGAGCATGCTTCTTCTCTTTCAATGACATTGTTACTCCAGTCTCCACATTCACCTGCAAAAACTTTTTTTTTTTAAAGTGAACATCCTATAAAGTCGAAAACAAAAGCTGTCCACTTCTCACATTCCTAGACTAGAAGAAGGCAGTTCATTAATAAGATTTAGTTTAAAATATATATATATATATATACGAGTTTATTACCTTTGTAAACGTCTCGGTCGTCTGCGTGGAAATCTTCTGCTTTGCTCTTGATGTTGAGCCATTTCTTAACCAATGCTCTGGGCCATGAACGCTGCACAAGAATTTGGAGATCAGCAACGTCTGGGTTGTGATGATAATCAAATACCAGTTTAATTATTATTATTTTTGGTCAAAGAAGAAACACCTTGGTTCTCTTGAGGCTACTACCATCGCCCATTGTTTATATAGAATGAGTAGATAGAGAGATCCTTGATTTCACGAACTAATCTTTTGCAAAGACCGATAGATAAGCATAAGCATCCCCTGACCCGGTTAAGAAATGGTGTTGACAGAAGAATGTAAAAGATAATGAGGAAGAGAATATGTGAGATTACTTCTTATAAACACAAGAGCTACAGAGAAAAAGACTTTGAAATTAGGGATTTGAAAACAGGGGGACTTCGTTTCTGGGCATATATCAACGTGGGTAGAGGGAAGAAAGAGCTTCTTCTTCTTCTATCTGTTTTCTCTCTCTTTCGAGTCCTTCTTCTCCTCCCTTTATAAATGAAATATACTCCTTAATTATTATTTTTTAATTTGCTAGTTGCAGTCTATATTTATTGCAGTTTCCCTTCAATTTTTGTTTGATTTTTTTTAGAATATAGAAAAAAATTATTTCCATAAATATGTAAACCCTTAACATATCTCCCACCACTCTCCTTAAAGCTCTAAGTTCGGTAATAGAGTAGTGCTTGAAATTGAATTATTTCCTTTATATTATAAAGATTTTTTTGGAACATCTTCTTTCCTTTATATATGTTCAGTATTATTATAACTGATTTAATTTGTTACCACAAAATGATACTCCTATCTTTGTTTATGTTTTAATAAGCTTGATGTTTTAAATATCTTCAACTATGGGGGTGATTGGTAGTTGTTGTAGGTACTGTCCACAGCTTTATTTATTTCTACAGCACCAAATTCAGAGTAATCAAGCTTTAAATTTTTTTTTGAAACCACAACTTTTGAAATAACCTACAGCTGTACAAGTGATCTTCAGAACCAAATATCCAAAGCAATTTTTTAGTGTTTTCTATAAAATTATAGCAATAAAATCTAAAACCACAGCAAAAAATCTACAGATTTTTTTCTACAAAGCTACAGCTATTACCAATCAGAATCTATATATTAGAAGAAGTATCATAAGTATCACATCTTATTGTTTGTTAGTAGTGTTTCATTGCATCTATTGAGATATTTTAAAGTGTATAGTCTTGTAGATTATAAAATAATCAATATATATGTGATACAGTACCTTTGTTATCATTCCATACTTTTATAGAAACTAATAAATCAACGATACATACAAATATATACATGTATGAAGCAGAAATAAATATGATACAGAATAGTAATCATAATTTCTTTTTAAAGGAAAAGTACAAGATCACGATATAAAAATAAACACTTTTGGGTTGTTCCATTCCATATATGCAATACAAATCCCGGATTTGGCAATTAGAATAAACACATAAACAAAAACAGACAAAACGAAATCTGAATTCTTGGGAAATTGTCGCCAGGAAATAATAGTTACTTAGTAAATGACAATTAAAATATAGTAGCATCAATACTAGAGGTGGATTGGTGAGCTAAGGTAGGTGCATGTATGCATGTTTAGAGGGTGAAGTTTGAGGTTTCGGGTGACATCAAAAACTACAAATGCCACTTTATATTTGTGCATTCGTGGAGTTTTATCATAGAAAATGGAATTAACACGTTTACCAAACGTAATATAAAGACCAAGAAAACAAACGTTTCACTTTTTAGTAAAATGTGAAGTTTATAAAATTGAGTTTGTTGTGTGTAAAGAGGAGGGGGACTCTTTTTGACCCAATCTAGACTAATGTCTACGGGACCATCATCCCCCTTTGCGAGACTTGGCCTCGTCTTCTTCCATCTATTTTGCTTTTTTTTACATTTTTTTTGTTCAAACAATAATACTCACTTCTTATTACTGCAAGAACACACTGTTATAGTATCATTGGCCGGTTGAGAACCAAGCCTGATGAAACATTCGGCTTATGCTCCCAAAATTTTTTTAATTTTTTTTATACAAATAATCTCTCAAATTTGTAAAAAAAAAAAAAAAATTAGAGCTCCAAACTATTAAAATTTTTATTAAATGATCAGCGATTTCCAAAATTTGAGAACCGGCCATGTCTAATACTCCTTCTGTTTCATAAGAAGTGTCATTTTAGTTTTTTTTTTGTTACACAAAAATTGTAATTTTACAATTTCAATACAAATTATATTTAATTTCAGCTGAAAATTAATTGTAAATTGTATTGATTTTATAAATAATTTTATTTATCTCAAATATTATTGGTCAGAAAGATGTAATTAATAACAATTTATATATATTTTTGCTATTTTCTTAGTCTGTGTGAAAAGTGTTAAATCGACACTTATTTAGAAACGGATGGATGAAGTATTACATTTACATATATGCGTACGAGTGATGGCTTATATTATAATTTATAAACATAGAGTCGGTTTAAATTACTTCGGCTTAGGGTTTGGGCCGAATCGAGTATCAAATTGAGAAATATTTGCTTAATCACAAGGCACAAGGGTTTAGCGAATGAACATACGCTATTACGCTATATGTAAGTTACCTTTTGTGTATTTTTTTTAACACAAAGGGTGGATCTTGTAGTGTTAATTTAGGGGGCCCAATAACCCCCATGTTTTGCTTTATCTCGATTTTTGAAAAAAATAACATCGAGTTTCCACTTTTAAGACATGGTTTGGTGAATTTAAGCGATTTATTTTGTGAGGTAAAGTTAAAATGACACATGCTGCATGTGGGAGACCGTGTCTGTTTCTTCAGAGTTCAGACCAATACTTGGGTTTAGTAAATATGTAAATCTCCCTTTTTATATGTGTCTGTTTCTATTTAATTGACGATTTTGTAGTATTTAAAAAGTTGTATTAGTCTTTTACTAAATAATTCATGAAAACATCCTAGTTAACATGTTCAACTAAAAGGAGTATAATAGTAGTAAACATGTATTTAGTGATTAGAATTTCATTGCTTAATAATTATGTCAGTCATACAAATTAAATCACGTGAATCTATTTTTTTATCGAATACAGGATTCTAATTATATGAATCTTGTTAACATACATAAAAATTTCGAGAGATGGAATTTCAATTTGTATAAACTTGTTAACAATTTTTATATATATGCATAGACGTATTCATTAGCATATTAAGATATGATCGGTTTTATTTTCGAAAATAAGTTTTTTTTTTTATAAAAAAAGTCTTGCAAATACAACTATGTGAAATACATTTTTTTTTTTGCTAAAAAACTATGTGAAATACATGCAACTGTCATAAACAAAAAACAATTATACCAGTAGCAATTTTAATTCCACAACATAACTTTTAAACGCATATCCCTTATATATTAATTGATGAACATTTGAAAAGATGTAACCTCAATTTTGTATTAATTAAAAGAGACCCCAATGCATAGGTGGCACTCAATTAGGTAGTCAATTACATTCAATTGAAAAATAAGTAGGTCCACATTCGATTTTTATATGTTGTTAGATACATAAGTTGGTCAAACTATATGATATAATGATATGATATGATATTTTCTTTCCTTAAATAAAACCTACGGAAATACCATAAATGACTAATATATATATGCCAATTAATGAGTTTAATAATAAAGATTTGATAACAATGTATATCTCCTCCATCATTTTTTGTTTAATTTTATATTATTAAAATAAATTAAACAATCAAATTAGCTATAAAAATAAAATTTAGATTTTTTCGTATATGTTATATTTTGAATTTTTAAAAACGACAATAAATGACTAAAACTATTAAAATTATTATGTTAAAAATTAATGATCAATGGTTTAACATTTTTATTATAAGAAGATACACATGATTTTAAAACCATATGAGTAAAAAATATCATTTAATAATAAAATAAATAAATAAATATATATATATATATATATTAAACACTATATACCATAAGATTACATAAATATTTTAATATTAAAACTTTCAATGAATTTTCAAGAACATTTATAAATTATAAACTTATTAAAGATTTCAGATTGAAAATTTTGTTATCGATGATTTAAATATTTTGTTATAAAACGATATGAACGATCATAGAACCGTATGATTATAAATTCTTATTTAATAAATAACTATACAAAATATACTATTTCTAGAAAAATAGGTTGGTCCATCTTAACTTATATTACACTTTTTATTAAACTAACTATCGAATTGATAAATAACGTACCAAAAAATGTTTTGCACTTTCCTTAAATAAAAGCTACGAAATTACCTAATATGATTAACGTATATATGAAAATTAATTATAATGAATAATAAATATTTGATAACAATTTTTGTATCTTAGTTCTTTTTTTAATTTTATATTATTAAAATATATTTAAAAATCACATTAAATATATAATAAAAACATTTTTAATTTTTCTTATATGTTATATTTTGAATTTTTCAAAACGTCTATAAATTATTAGAAATTTGAAGATCCCCACTCTGAAAATTTTGTGATCAATAGATTATTTTTTTTGTCATAATAAGTTACAAATGATCATAAAATTGTATTAATATGAACTTTTATTTAATATTATAAAAGATACACATTATTTTAAAACCATATGAGTAAAAAATATCATTTAATAATAAAACATATATATTTATATATATATATAGATTATACTATATACCATAAGATTACATAAATATTTTAATATTTAAACTTTCAATGAATTTTCAAAAACATTTATAAATTATAAACTTATTAACGATTTCACATTGAAAATTTTGTTATCGATGATTTAAATATTCAGTTATAAAATGATATGAATGATCATAAAACTGTATGATTATAAATTCTCATTTAATAAATGACTATATAAAATATACTATTCTTAGAAAAATAGGTTGGTCCATCTTGACTTACATTATATTTTTTATTAAACTAACTATCGAATTGATAAATAATCTACCAAAATTTTTTTTGCACTTTCCTTAATTAGAAGCTACGAAATTACCTAATATGATTAACGTATATATGAAAATTAATTATTATGAATAATAAATATTTGATAACAATTTTGTTATCTTAGTTCTTTTTTTTAATTTTATATTATTGAAAGATATTAAAAAAATCACATTAAATATATAATAAAAATATTTATATTTTTTCTTATATGTTATATTTGAATTTTTTAAAACGTCTATATATTATTAGAAATTTGAATATTCCTACTCTGAAAATTTTGTGATCAATAGATTATTTTTTTGTTATAATAAGTTACAAATGATCATAAAATATAACGCATATGAATTTTTATTTAATAAATATTCAAATTAAATAATATATATATAAACACTAATGATTTAAAGCAACAAGATTGGCTGATCAATTTAGTCGTCCAGTTGAAATCTTTCAAAAGTATGTGAAAGACTAAAGTCAAAGTAAATATGGATTTAGAATAGTAGTTATATTTTACTAACCAAATACCGAAAAAAACCGAACCGAACCGAAACCAACCCGATATCCGGATTGAACACCCGTAATCCAAATGAAGCCAAACTATTGTTTCATTCTCCAAAATATAATAAAAATAATAACTTAATCCCGCGCAAGGCGCGGGTCTTATCCTAGTAGTCATAATAAATGGTTACATTACATGTGTACCAAATCCATGATAAAAAGCTCCCCACAATATAGTTATTACAAACGACTTTTTGTCCGTATTAATATGGAACCTCCAATATAACTTTACTAACTATAGGCAAAAATTGCATTTTAGAAAAAAACTGAACTTCAAAAATGATGTTCATTATTGTTCAACCCTTTTTACTATTGAACATATCTGAAAAAAAATTATAGAGAAGATCAGAAGATACATCGCATCTATTACAAAGCAAGGAAAAAAAAAAAAAAAGACTGAAACACTCTCTCTTATCCTTTCGAAGAAGAAGAAGACTTCACCGGATTTCTGGCTCGGCCAGCGTCCGTTGGCTCTCGAGCCACGGCGTTGAGCCTGTTCTAGTGTTTTGTTTCTTTGTATGGTCCTCGGTCTCCTTGTTTGTGAGATGAAGCAACGGTTCGCCGGTTGAGCTACGGTTCGATTTAGGCGTGTGTGGCTCAGATCTGAAGATATGATGATGCAGAAGTGACTCTCTTTATCCATCCTGTGGCTTCCTTCTTTGATGGCTCAGATCTATCCGCCTTTCATCCATTGTGTAGGCGAGTGAAGCGCGTGAAGACGGCCGTTCTTGGTTCTCGGACCGAATCGGTCCGTTTTTGTTGCGGTGGTTAAGAGAATCTTATGGCTCTTGTCTCTGTTGGTTGTGGGCTCTGTTCTGGCTTTGTTTCCTGCAAGTGAATCGGGGGCTTTTTATTTATGTGTTTTTAGTGAAGTCTGGATATCATGTGGTTCTTGACCTCTATATTAGGAAATTATTATGCTCTCTTTTGATTTTTGGTCCTAAGCTTGTAGTGTTTTCGAGTGTGTAATGAGGGTGTGAACGCTTTCCTGTTTGTAACTACTGCTTCGGTGTGGTCGTTACCGGGTCTGACCTCGTTTATCTCCAGATCTGTTGAGATTGGAGTGTTCTTTATAGGACTTTTATGGAGGTGTTGCTTGGACACAATGAAGTTGTGTCGCAGCCGTATCCGGAAGAAAGTATGTTCCAAGTATGGTTCTATCTTACCGGGTTATAAAGTCTGGTTTCTTTGAGGTGGAGAGGAGTGCTCTCGGTGTTGGTAGGTGTTGGTAGAGGTTGAAGTTATCGTTTGGTCAGCCGGACAACGATATATCTCGTTCAGAGACTGGTGCAAGCTTAGTGTACTATTATCATGGTGGGTTATGTAATTTCCTTTTGTCGGAGTGTATGTGTTTGTGTTCTTGTTTTTGTAAGTCACTTCCGGTATGGGTTTTAGGTGCCTTTCTTTGGGCTTATGTTTCTGGGGATATCTTTGTTTTCCGCCAGTTTGTGTATCAATCGTGTATCTCTTCGTTGAATGAATATTTTCAGACGGGAAAAAGATCAGAAGATACATCGCAACGACCTTTTATTTTTGTAAATATATAAAAATAAAAAGGAAAATGAAGGCTCAATAACTTTATCTGTCTCTACAAAACACTGTGCCAGCTGTAACAAGTCATTATATAATTACGCTTTCATTGGTTTTCCTTTGTTAAATCAAATGCCTATGACAACTCTGATTAGCGAAACGTACTGATTAATTAAAGGGATCACTAATAGTAGTATTAGTTTTTTTATTGTATCACGTCAACACAAGTACACCTAATAATAAAGAACTAGAAGATTTTTTTTAAGATACCATTTGTTCGATAGACTAAGAGCATTCCAATGGTGATACTCCATTGTAATCCTTAGAAAAAGTGTTTTTTAATTTTTTAATTTTTTTTTATTCAGATAAAAAAAAGAAAATATTAATCAATCCCGAATTACCATATGTTGTGGAGGCTTATAAATAATACAAAGATTCACTAAAAAAAAGTTTTTATTTAGAAATTTTAAAAATTGAATCTTTAGTTTTTGGTGGAATCCATTTATTATAATTATTTATTTTCTAAAGACTTCCCCTTAAAGGTTGATGCTATTTTGTGTCTGAGTTTTCTGTAATTGTTCATCCCTTGTTAAATACTTCTTATAAATGTATGTATAAAAACTATAGTATTAACGAATGACCTGTTAATGAAGGCGACTTTGTAGATTATCCGCCACATGGTGGCGTATTATAAATAAATATACAGGATAACACCTAGAACAACATTAGGATACGATTGGTAAGCCTGTTTCTGGATTATAATACTTTATCTGAATGAACAGACAGAAATTAGTATAGTTATATGCTCCGTTCTAAAACACGGGCGCCTAGCCGCCTAGGCGCCCGACTAGGCGCGTGGCGGAAGGGAACCGCCCCGATTTCAGTCAAATCGGTACAACTAATCGGATAACTGAGTAATCGTTGAAAAACCCGATTAATCAGCGATTAATCGCTTGAAACCGATTTGAACCGTAAAAAATTTAGACTTTTTTTGTCAAATTTGTGGGCCTTGTAACGAGCCCATTTGACTGATCAACAGCTGAGACCTTATCATCTATATATAGTGCACTTCAAGACTTCTCCCACTCATATTTTACCGATGTGGGACAAATCATTTGTAGGTTTTAAATTTTTTTTTCTTTACGTGGCAATAATAAAAAGAAAGGACACAAACCTTGCAAGAGTGTCGAACTCTGTACCTCCAAGCGCTGTAGAGACCTCAGAAACCATTGGACCATGCTGTTTTTACATTTAGTTGTCACAACATTATTATATGTACGTAAATTTATAATTAAATATTTTAAAAACTAATCCCCGATTAATCTTCGATTAATCCCCGATTAATCAGCTAGGCGCTAGGCCCGATCCGAGCGCCCGACTAGCGCCTAGCGAGTTCTTGAAGCTGGGTTATATGTTTGTTTCCACCAATCTTGTTTCTAAGGAACTTTTTTTTTCCTTTATTGTTTTGAGGATGATGTTAATATATCTCAACCCAGTATACAAATTTCCCAAGCCCCAGACTCCAAGATGTACATGTATGCATTCAATTTACTCAATTCATAAATGCGGAAACTGCAAAAGAAAAAAAAAGTGATATGATGCGACAAAAAAAAAACAGCACGTTTTGGGGGTTTTATCGAAGGGGAAAAGTTGTAAGGAATGATGGTTGATGTGAAAGTTTTTTCACTTTGAAGAACCCTTACAAGAAGAGAAAGAAGAGGTCCTTTGGGTGCGAGTATGGTTAACCATCACTTTCTGAACATTGGAGACTTTAGGGTTTAGGGGTAAAAAATAAAAATAGGATGATGTAACTGTTTTTATCTCTTTATGCATTGTTTTCTGGTATAACTGAGAAAGAAGGAAGTGGTGATAAACACACATCACATAATAACTCATGTGTGGTCTTTTTCATCACATCTCATAATTCCCCAACCGTACGGTACAACTACAAGCCCAACGTTCGAGCATTGAGACATCTTACATATATACAAACCTAATATTAACAAAAAAAACAGGGTAAATTTCGGGCACTTGTAGTCACAAATGTCAACCGTAGAGTAGAGGTCTTCTGTGGCTCATCCAATCATGGGTCCGCTTTCCCCCTCTCGTTGTCCCACTGCATATCCGGAAGAAAACACTTTTGTAACATCTGAACAAAGAGTTGGCTAAGAGATTAAAAGAAAGAATACTCCAAAGGATCTTGGAAAATAGAACCTTGCTATGCGTAGCTGACCATTAAAAGAAAGAATGTATGTATGATGTATCAGACTCTCAAGACACACACCAGATGATTTTGTTCCGCTTCTGAGTCACATAACGAGTCCTACTGTTAGATATTGTAACCTGAAGATGATTCTAGAGGGACATATCTCAATGTAATAAAAGTCTTTGACCCAAAACTTTTGATCACATTTCAAAGAAAAGCTCGTTTTTTTTTTGGCAAATAAAAGGGAAAACAAACTCATTCGTATGTTTAGTACAACAAATCTATTGCACAAAATAAAAAGGTTCAGAGAGAGTGAGAGTGAGAGTGAAGGTGGAGGTTGGAAAGCTAAGAAAAAGAGAAGAGAGATCTGCGAGTGACGAGTCGCTTGTGAATGGCTCTGATGGTGGCTGGTGTTGTGCGGCAGCAGCCTCCCAGCAATGACACTCCTGCATCCATCCATTTCTCTACGTACGACACAAAGTCTTCATCCCCAACTCCTGCGTTTTCCTGCACCAAAACATCACACCAACTACTACTATTACCATTACTGTCTTTGTCTCCAACCAACATAATGATGATAATGTGACTTACAACCCACTCCTTCCGGTCAGCATCATATCTTTCTCCGCTGTTTGGATACGCTAGTATTGGCTTGCTCGTCACCTACATCAAAGTTATGCGCAAAGCCTTTTTGTGAAAAAAGATTTACCCAATATGTGTTGGATAAGAATTCAAAAGCAGTACCTTTGCTATCTCCAAGACTAGGCCCTCTATGAATCTTGGAGAGGTACAGTTGATCCCAACCGCAACTACTTTCTCACAGGCTTCAGCTATGGCGACACACTCCTTGATGGAATCCCCACTAACCACGTTCACCCCATCATTGGAGTTAAAAGAAAACCACCCCGAAATCTTCACGTCCCCTTCATCTAACAGCTCAGCAAATGCCTAGAAAGATAACTTCAAACCTTATTAACACACCCCACCAGAAGAAGCTAACAACATCAAAGTCGATCAGTACCTGAGCCTCTAGCTTGCTTGGAATGGTCTCAAATGCTATTATATCAGCACCAGACTCTCCCAGAACTTGCAATTTTCTCCTGTGGAAATCTTTGAGTGTTTCCAGCGTGATCAAATCACCATAGATTCCACTGACAGAGTCACCAACATATAATGTTTTTAAGGAGGCAATGAAAAGAAAAAAAAATCTGAACAGTGTAACTAATGAGAGCAGCTAAAACCTGTATTCTGAGCCATCAGCCAAGTAAGCACCATAGCTACCAACTGATGCTGCAACTAGAATAGGCCGCGTTTTAAGAATCTTATCATCCACAATGTCGCTGGAGGAGGAGGTAGCTTTGCATTTGTCATAGTACGTGCTCCGAGCTTCACATGCTATTTCAACGCTCTTTCTAAGCAAATATTCGCTCTTCTCTATTGAAAAGCCTTTTGTTTCAAACCCCTGAATCGTGGCCTACTCAAAAGATTGATTCACGTTTTAGTGCACCCCATAAAAAGAAAGAGAGAGAGAGAGAGAGAGAGAACCTGATAAGAAGCGCTGGCGATAATATCAGCACCAGCTTCAAGGTAATCGAGACACACCTGCTCCATCAGGAAAAAGAATCAAAAGCCATTTAGTAGCAATGCCAAAAAGAAAACCATAAAATCCCCCACTAAAAAGAAACAAGTAGAAAAAGAGATATTCCAACACAAAAGGAGAAAGATGAACGAACACTAACAACTACAAAAATAGGGTTTAGGGTTCACAAGGTTGGCATGGCAGCTTTAAATATTGTCAGTGCCAGTGGGATCAATATCTAGTTAATAATACCAAATAATGAAACGAGAATATTTTGCTCTACTTCATTCAAAACAATTCAATTTAAATCTAAATCTAAATCTAGGGATAATTTATAATAAGCGCAAAAAACCTAGTCAAGCAGCTGGCAACGAGCAACGATTCAGAATTCACTCTCTCTCCCCAAAAAAGAGAAAAAGGAGTTACAGTGTGGATGATGTGAGGAGAAGTGAGTAAGCATTTGGAGCTCCAGAGAGGATCGTTGAGATCCGCTCCATGTCTCTCGAACTCAGTTGCTAGCCCGCCGTCTATAATCGCATACCCTCCTGTCTGCTTCAAGAACTCTTTCATCGAGTTAAAAGCCTCCGACTTCGAGCTTCCCGTTAACATCCCCGACGCAAAGTTGGACAAAACAACCAAAAATGTGAACTACTATTCATGTGCTTGTTTACAACCTTATCTTTCAAACTAGTTGATTTTTCTATATCACAACTTAACCACTCCCTCTGTAGCCTTATGTCTTCTTCCCACTTGTTTTTTCTCACTCTCTTGGCTTTTGTTACCTAAATTACATATTTAAAATTGTACGAATCACCAGACCAGCAAAAAGGGACATATATGACGCGCCACCCCCACCCACCCCCCAGCCAAAAAAAGAGAACGAAAAAGATTCAAAGGTTTATGTTTATCATCAATTTTATACACGACCAGACTGGGTGTAGTATAAATACATGTATATAGAACAGAATGAGAGTTTTTTTAATGTCAATCTAACTCGAAAGTCTCCAAAAGAAAAAGAAAAAAAAAAAGAAAATCCAAGAATCATCACGCAGAATATGAGAGAGAGGGAGAGAGATCAGGGGCCACGAGGTCTGCAGAAACAGAGGAACCCCTGAAACTTGTCTGGTGGTATCATTCCACCGCCTTTGCTTGTGTTTACCGCTTCAAGTAGCTTCACTACCTCCTCCATCTCCGGACGCTTGTCTGGATTCGGGTCCCAGCATCTCTTCATTATGTTTGCCACTGCCTGTGGGCAGCATTTCGGAATCTCTGGTCTCAGGTTCTGTTCAACCAAATAAAGATAAGGGATTAGATTCTTTTCTGATTATTTAGAATAGGAGAGAAAGAGAGAGAGAGAGAGACCTTATGAACAACGGCATGAGAGATCTCAGCAAAACTACAGTCAGCGTAAGGCATGTCGCAGCAGTATATTTCCCAGAGGCATACACCAAAGCTATACACATCGCATTTCCTGTTGTAAGGCTTTCCTTCAAGAACCTATCCCCCACAAAAAACATAACCTTTTTTAATATATTCTGTTTTCACAATTACGAAAAAGGGATAATATTACCATACATACCTCTGGAGCCATGTAGCCGAGAGTTCCAGTTTCACCCGTCATGTCTTGAGGGTTCTGAGCCTCGACTCTAGCAACTCCGAAATCAGCAATCTTGAGCGTCTTGTTAGTTTCTAGCAACATGTTCTCTGTCTTCACGTCCCGATGTACAATCGCCTTGGAGTGGAGGTAACTCAGCCTGAGACACGAAAAAGAGGATATGTATATGTATACGACCAACAATCCCTTAAACATTACAAAATAAAAGAGAGAGAGAGAGAGTGGTTAGTTACCCTCTAGCGAGATCCAACGCGAGCTGAATGACATCCTTGATGGGGAGTTTGCTCCGATATTTCTTGATGAGGAACTTCTTGAGTGTGCCTCCAGCAACATATTCAACCACAACACAACAGGCCCTGGCAGGATGTGCTCCGCTGCCACCACGTCCCCCAGAATCATTAGCGGGAGGGATCTTCAGATCAGAGGTCCCCATGGATGCTCCTATAAACTGATAAAAAATGTAGAAAGTCAAAGTCAATGCTTCATTCCTCTTCTAATACTAATACTAATAGTTATGAATACATACCTTGGTAACGTTGGGGTGATCGAGCTTCTGCCAGACGGCAACCTCTTGCTCGAAAGAAGCGCGAAGAGCAGTAGTTTCAGCAGCTGTTGATTGACCATCTTCTCCCCAATCCAACACCTTCACTGCAAATTGTCATATCAACCAAAACCAAATTACCAAATTATTATTATTTAAAAAAAATATTTAGGGAGATAAAAACGGACCAGCGACTTGTTGGCCAGCGTAGACACCGCGGTAGACAGTGCCATAAGTGCCGTGGGCGAGAACGTGCTTCATGTCGAGTTTGGAGAGGTCGATCTCCCATTCGTGCATCGGAGCTTTTGTGGAGGTGGAGGACTTGACGGCGGTAGTAGAGGAGGAGGTATGGCCCATGTGCAAATCCCATTTACTGAAATCAAGAGTATCCGCCCTGAAGTATTGACCTCCTCCAGCGCTCCTGCTCCCGACTCCCCCTAGTTTGGGATCCGATCCTATTTCCACCGATCTTGCCGCCTCTCCGCCGCCTGACGCCATGGAGTTCAATCAGTAGGACAAGTGCTAGGGTTTTCGTTTTGATGATGACTCCGAATATTATGTTCTGTGGTGGAGAGAGAGAGAGAGAGAGAGACAAAAAAAAATTCTAAGGGAGAAAAGACAAAAGAGATGAGAAAGGGAAGAAGAAATAAGATTTTGATTGATTGATTGATTGTGGTCACCACAAACACACACACAGAAAAGGAAAACTTAAGTTTCGCAAGGATTATTAGAGCGAGACATAATCTGTAGAGGAGTTGGTGAGAGACCAACTCATCTGTCTTTTTGACTGTTTCACCGGCCAACTTCTCTCTCTCTCTCTCGCTGGCTCGAACAAATTTTATTCCTTTGCCCCCCTTTCTTTAATTTTTATTTAATTTATGTTTTTTTAATATTTAATTTATGTTTGATTCTTCTTTTCTTTCTCTCACGCCATCTTTGGAGCAGCGAAACGCTGAAACTTCTCTCTTTTACTTCCTATACTAGGTAATAACCCGCGCCTTACGCGGAATGTGATTATTAGTTTCGTTATTTTTAATAAAAAAGACAATAAATCTGTTTAATCTGGATATTGGTTAGGTTTTACGTTTTTTTGTTTTTAATCTTCTAAAATATAACTATTATTTTAAATTAATATTCATTTTAGTTTATTCGGTTAAAACATTTGATTTTTTGGTTTTTTCGGATAAAAACCTAAAATTAATATTATATGTTTATTTTCATATTATGAAGTTTAGATAGTTGTCATGTCGAACCAATAGTTTCATATTATAGTTTTTAAACAGATGATAGTTTAAGAAAAAGAAAAGAAAATTATTAAGACAAATCATTTCACTACAATTTGGTCGGTAGTGAAAGAAACATTAAGAAAAAATATTTCAACTTTCAAAAAAATTAGATACTTCAGCTGTGGTGAATACTTAGTTATAAGATGCTCACATCAAGGTGCACATGTATGTTTATGTAAAAAGTATATAAAAATAGTTGAAAAATATATAAAGATATTGTTAATTAATATTAAATGACATTTTTGTTCAGAATAATACATGAAAGATAAAATTAAAATTTATTTAAAATAAAAAAGACCTTGACATTAGTCATTTTTTCATCAAAAGAAAATAAAATTATATTCGTAAATAGGGGTGGACACATATCAAGTATCTGGATATTTGGAAGCATTCTTGTCAATTCGATCTTTAGCCACCTAGATATTCGGTGACTCCGATATCCGAAATGTTTTAGAATTTTAAAGAATATCCGATTTGATTCGTAAATAAAATAAAATTTTAAAAATAATTTAATAATAACATTTTATTACAAAAATAAAACATTATATAACCTTTTAATTCTAGTACCTAATATAATAAATTTATATTGTAAAACTCATATAAAGTATAATATATATAATTCTTTTCATATATGTATATATGCATATAACATATCGAATTAGATATATGTTCCTAAAAATATTGGTATTAGTGATTTGCTTCTTTTTTGGATATTGTATTTTAGTATTTGATTTGTTTCGTAAAGTTTCAAATATCAAGATTTTTTGGTTCAAATCAAAACGGATAACAAATCGAATCAAAATTTATGAATATTTTGCTCAATTTTATCTGTAAACAATAAAAATAATATATATATAGTTTGGCTTTTGATTCGTTATCTATTTTTATTCGAACCGAAAAATCCAGAGTTTTATTGGAACTATGTATGTGAGTTTTATATTAAAAAAATCACAAAGTACATAGTGTGAACACATTTATGACTATAGTGTGAACGCGTTAACATATTTATTATCAAATCATTGTGAGGCTGCCACGTGTCTATTATAATGTGAATGCATTTATTACAATGCTTCTCTTTTAATATATAAGGGATTCGGGCGTCGTGTGTATAAATTGTCCTTGCTATAGCATTCAGTTAGGTATCCGTATCCTAGTTTACAACCAAATACTTGTCCTGTCATTCTCTCTAGTTTACATAGCTTTTGGTTCAAACCTATTGACTTTGACTTTTCTTTAGCAGTGAACCACTCTCAAAATGATTCCACCACCCCAGAGCTCCAACCAAATTATCTCCACTTGATAATAATTACTAGATTCATGTCATCCATTCCACTTGTCTAATCCATTTATTTTCAAGAGATTCTCAATAATCACCTTTCCCATTTGACAGGAAGCTGGCGTACGTAATATGCAAAACATTTGTGGTCTTCTTATAGCCAAAATGGAGCCACCCTTTCTCAGTCTCAAAACAATGGAACATATAAGGTCAGGTTCTCTACACCCTGATACGGATGAGGTATCTAAAGCATACATTCAGACTATTGTTCCATCTCTATCGTCTCAGGGTAAGGGATGGGGTAACATTTGCCGAGTTTTCTCGCAAAACAACCAATCAGTACTATTAGACAGTTGCAGTCTAATAGATAACCATCATCTAAGTTCGTTAGGCATGTGTTAAATGCTTGTTGTGAATTGAAGCCAAGAAATGGTGGTCCCTTGTGAAAGAGCAGTGATGTGCCACCAGAGATATCAAACAGGTTTATCCATCCCGTTCCGTCCCGTACCGCAGCGGATTAGTCGTCGAGCGGGTTACAGCGGGCCTGTCCCGCGCGGGCTGCGGTCTTCAAAATGCCGGCCCAAACCCGTACCGCAAAATATATAGGCCTTCGCGGACCGTCCCGCGGGACGCCTCCTTATCAAACCGCCTAATACAGTTTTTTTTCATTAATGCTCAAGTATAAGAGTTGTGTAAGAGAGTTGAAGAGAGCTCATTTAGCTTCACTAAAGACTTATCAAAATCAATGCCACAAAGCTCCGTTTGTGCTTGCGTTCTTGAGTTAAAAGTCTTCTTTTGTTATCAGCATAAGCTTTTGTTGAGTTTGAATCTGATTGAGTTGTTATCTTTGTAATAAGTTGGCTCAAGTGTTTTATGTCTTCATCAAACCATCTCTCTTTTTAATTATTTGGATTGCAAAGAAAATCGTGAATCACTTTACCAAATTACACAAGTGACGTGTTACACAACTAACTTTTCTCCTAAACAACACCACTATAACCAAATTTAATTTAAGAAAAACACCACTTCATAATACTAAAAACAAAACCAATCAACTTAAACAAGAAATATCACATTGTAATAAAGCAATTCATAGTTGTGTGTAATAAAAAAAGAAATTCAAAATCCCGCAGGTTAAGCCCATCCCGCTTTCGACCCGTCCCGCTTTTGACCCGTCCCGCTTTTGACCCGTCCCGCTTTGAACCCGTCCCGCGAGGCCCGCAATTTTGCGGGCTTACCAAATGGAGGCCCAATCCCGCCCCGCAGCAAGCCTTTACGGGACAGGCCCGCGGTCCAGGTCCTTGATTGCCATCCCTATGTGCCACAATATAGAAAAATAAAACCTCCACTTAGGGCAGCAAAATATATTTAAAGATCCAGGGCATCATATGTTACCATAGGCATAATATACTACTAGATTTTTCACCCGCACATCCGTGCGGGTAGATTTTCATTTTATAAATATATAACAGATACCATCGCAAAACTTTCAAAGATATAATTTACATTTTAGTGTTATATATTGTGTAAATCTATAATGTTATTGGTTATGTTTCTTATTTGATATTATTAATGTATAATGATTTGTTTTATACATTTTACTTTATTATTAATTTTTATTATATATTAATATATTTTCGAGTTTGGTAAAATAAATTCATAGTATGAAATAAACAAATTTAGAATCTCCTTCATTTTTTTCTAATTTTTACCGACTGAATACAATACATTTTAAAATTTTTATTTAGTTATACTATAGAACTGATATTTTCTTAGCATAATTTATATTTCTATGTTATTTATTTTAGTATATTGTGGGATTTTATACGTAAATAGATTATAGTAATATTATATTATTAATTATAAAATCAATCGATGCATTAATTTAAAAATATTTTAAAATTTTATTAAAATTTTGTTAGATTTTTCAACATATTTTGTTATAAGTAAAAATAAAATTTAAATTTACAGTTAAAATTTATTTATTAATATCTATATAATTTATAAGATTTTTTAGAAATGTTATATATTAAATAAATTAACTTAAATAATCAAATAGATGTATAGACCTAGTATGAATTGTTTATGGTATTTCTTTTAATAAAGAAGATATAGAATATAATTAATAAATTTGAAAATAGCATACACTTTTATTTTATTTTGTTTTATAATAAAATCTTATTTAAATTAATGTATATGTTATTAATTACGAAATTAATAATGGTATTAATTTAAATAAGATATTTTAATTTTTAGAAAAAATTTGTTAGATTTTTTCTCAACATTTTGTTATAACTAAAAATAAAATTTAAATTTATAGTTAAAATTAATTTATTATTAATATCTTTATATATTTAATAGATTAATATAAATAATTAAATAAATGTAATTAATGAAATGAACCTAATAAAGCTAGTATGACTTTTTTTATGGTAGATAAAAATGGTACTTCTCTTTTAATAGAGAAGATAAAACTTGAGTTTATACATGCAAATATTATGATAACATGGATTTCTTAAGTACCAGACAATGTAGACAATTGTTAATTGTTAGATAATTAGAGTAATTCAGTGTTGGTGATTATAGTTTTGAATGCATTTTTGAAATATTAACAAACTGAAGTTAAACGAAAATTAATCTTTATTCAATTATGACATAAAATATTGAGTAATTTGATTTTTTTTATCTAAAAATAGGTATAAATTGAATTATAAATACTAGATTGAAAATTTTTACAAATATAAACTTGTTATATAATTAATATTTTATAAGTTATATCATTTATATATTTTTCTGTTGTAATATGTATTATTATTTTTATTAAAGAGATTTTTATGATTCGCTTCTGATCACAACCATAACTGTGAAAGAGGGAGCCAAAATAGTGAAAGCTGATACATGGTTATAACTTGCACCATTTTTACATTGAATCTTCTCATCATACCTCCATACAACTTTTGTATGAGAATATTATGACATATCTACTCCTCTTTCGCTCCTATATTAGCTCCTGTTTCCAAATACAAATTTTGTTATATATGGTGATCAGCAAAAGTTTTAGTATTAAAAAAAGAGAGGATCCTATTATATGTTGATGTTCATAGCGGTTCCATGTTTCCACGAACCCATACTTGTTAAGATCCTGTTTCTGTAAAAGAACATATTGATCGTAGCAAAAAATAAAAACTTATTGCCACGAATTGTGGGACATGCAACCCAACGTACATTTATTACCTTATAAACCAAATACGTGTACACGTGCTAATCATACAGCTTCCGTTAAGTGGTAGCACAATTTTTTTTTGTCGGCAAGTGGTAACACAATGACTTTAGTTATCGCTATAAAACTGTTAAGTTTGGTTACATGCACCCCCGTAAATCCAAAGTTGCATAGATTGGCGTAGCCAGCCAGCCACATGGCCACCACGTTCACAAGCACACTCCACAAGACACCGAATCACGACGTGGCAGTTTAGCTTTTGCCACGTGTAGCTTAGTAACACAAACATAATCCATAAGCAACTTGGAAGTTCGGACTTTGGACTTGGAGCGTTCTCTCTTTAGGAAAGGTACAAACGTACCAATCAACTTGTGTCTATCGTGATTTCACTCACAAAGTCTATACATAAACTTCAATTTAAAACTTATTTTACTTTATAATTTTATATTTAAGGTTGAAATAGAGTGGGTGTATCATGCATATATATGAAAGAAATAGGAAATTTTTACCCTCAGAGACACATTTTGTCTTATTAATTTCACTCAGAGTCACATTGTGATACAACACACTTTCTTTATGCTAGGTTTACTAATATAACCCTCAACAAGAAACATCTTTACTTTTTCTTCTAACCAACCAAATTGATTTGCTTTTTTACTTTTTTCTAAAATACAATATTTTTTTTCTCTAACTAATAACCAAACCTTATCTCTTCAATTTATACAAAATCGTGAAAATTTTTTCTCCCCTGACATTTTCTAGATCCAGATGTTGAACTCAGACATGAGAGATTAAAGAGATTGAACCCTAACCTTCTCCATCTGAAATTGTCATTAATACTCTTTTTCACTTTTGTCTTTTCTCGATCTTTTTATCTCAATCTCGGAATCTCAATCTCTATTTCTCAATCTCAGAATCTCGATCTCTATTCCTCGATCTCAATCTCTCCTATGAACAAAATTTAGTCCCGTAAACGATGGAGGTTGCGATGAAGGCCGTGGTGTAGGAAGCAATGGATACCGCAATGGAGGCGGTGGTGGTTATGGAGGTGATGGTGGAAGGCGTGAGTGTGGATACAATGGTGGTGGTTGGTGGAGGTGGCTACTCAAGTGGAGGAGATGGTGGTGGATACAGTGGTAGTGGATACGGTGGAGGAAGCGATGGATACCGCAGTGGAAGCGGTGGTGGTTATGGAGGCTGTGGTGTAAGACGTGAGGGTAGTTACAGTGGTGGTGTAAGTGGCTCCACGCGTCTCCCGTCCACGCATCTCATGTCCACGCGTCTCCCATCCACGCATCTCTCATCCACACATCTTCCGTCCACGCATATTTTTTGTCCACAAAGTTCTTGGCTTTAACGAGATAGCTTTATCTATTTTAAAGTTCTTGGCTTGATTGAATTAAATCCACATAAATCCTCAAATTTGAAGACTATTGATGTTGAATTGCTTTTTATTAGTGTTTTCTCTTCTGGTTGTTGATGTAATCTTGCGCTGATCTATTAAATTGAACTTTTTTATCAGCAAGATTAAGGTCAGAAACCCGTCCACAATTTGTATATCCACAATTTGTTGATTCAAACAATATTATTCATTCTATATAATCAATATCAACCCGTCCATGATTTGTATATCCACAATTCATTGGTTCAAACGATACCATTCATTCTATATAATCAATATCAACCTGTCCACAATTTGTATATCCACAATTTATTGGTTCAAACGATATCATTCGTTCTATATAATCAATATCATTTATACAAGATGTAGATGTGTATAAGAGATATGTTCGTTAAAATTGTTCGTCCACAACTTGTTTTGTCCACAAACATTTATGTACCTATGTCCACAAATTTTCAAGTATCCATGTCCACAAACATTTTTTCCTTCTCATTAAGGGTAAATTTGTCAAAAAAACGCCTAGGCCCCACCATAAAGTGTGTCAAATGTGGAAAGTGTCTCTCAATGTAAAAGAAAGACAAAAAGTGTCTTTGGGTGTAATCAACTCAAGAAATAGCGATATACTTATTATATACGACTGTTATCTCAGGTAGGAATTGAAAAAGATATTTAGTCATATATAATATAAGTAAAATAAATTTTGTTTAACTGTATTTACTATCTAGAGAAGTTTTTTTTTTGTCAGCACTATCTAGAGAAGTTTGAAATGCAAATTTCAGTGTATTATATAATATTAGATGTACATCTTAAGAAAATGCCAAAATGGACTTATAAGAAAAAGAGAATATTTGATTTATGAAATTATGTGCGTGATAATCTCATGTTAATCATTGGTTCCAAGTTAAGTTTTACCTTATTATCTGCACAAGTATAAGTTCCAGAACGTTCGAAGAATGGATATGCAGGTGCACCCATTGCCTTGTACTCTTTCTGGAAAGTTCAGCTAAATATTTGACCAAAAAAGGCTTTGTGTATCTAACTCTTCTATTTATATGCCACATACGTGGCCAATCTCTTCACCACATCTTCTTCCTCAATTACCATAAACCAACACACACCAAAAGCAGAGTGTTGTGTGTTTTCAAAAGACGCACTTCCCGCGTCTTTCTAAGCCTCCTTTTGTTTGTGTCGTCGTTGGTCTTCACTAATTCAGAAACCCAAATGATTCGTCACGTCTCTTGCACCGAAACGTACGAAAAAAACAATATTAGGTCAAAGGTGTCATCATCGAAGGTCTATTATTGATCAAAAGAAGGAAGATGGAGCCGTCGTCGAGTTCGAGAGCGTGGTCAATGCCGGTGCCAATGAAAGGATTGCAAGAACCAGGGCCATGTCCGTTTCTAACAAAGACTTTCGAGATGGTGGACGACCCAAACACAAACCACATTGTGTCGTGGAACAGGGGAGGTATTAGTTTTGTCGTGTGGGATCCACATTCTTTCTCCGCGAACATTCTCCCTCTATACTTCAAGCACAACAACTTCTCCAGTTTCGTCAGACAACTCAACACTTACGTAAGTATATCTCTGGTTCTCCACTGAACGTCATTGCTACGGAATTTGTTTTGTTTTTCATTCACTTTTTGTGCTCCCCTCTGATCTTATAGTTTTGGAGGACCTCGACGAAGCGTTCGGCCTCCAGTTACTGCGAAATGATGGTAATTTGTTTGGTTTATATTTATGGAATTCATAGTTTAAAACCAATCTTTCGTAGGAATTATTTCCCATTAATTAATGGTTGATGAAATAAGTTAAAAAGACTCTAGGTAGCAGTGACTGAGACGAAGTGTTTTCGTAAGTTCTAGAAAACTTTATCCATATGGGTGCAACTCGTAGCCAAAATTAGAAATTTTATGAAAAAAAAAATTAAAAAATGGAATAAACGTGAATGGAATAGTAGAAATTATGAAATAAATAATATGAAATTTCATTCCATCTCATTACATTTGTATTTTTAATCGTTAATGTTTTATAACTATATTTCTTTTCTTTTTTTACATATTCCAAAACAAATTATTAGAATGACATTTGATTTTTTTTTTCATTTAAATGATAAAAAATTTAGAATCATTAGGAATAAATCATTTCGTACGGTTTTATTCCAGTAATCAAGTTGCACAAATATATTCCACTAGACACTTGTTCCCTCCATCCAATTCCAAGCGACACATTCTTCCATCTAATAATATAAAAAAATTAAAGATGGATTACTTTCATCTTGGCATGTAGATTACTACTCTTTTATATAAGAAGACATGGCTAACGAAACCTTACCTCTCTTTTTTTACTAATATTGATAATAATATATGATTCTCAGGGATTCAGAAAGATTGAGGCAGAGAGATGGGAATTTATGAATGATGGTTTCTTGATGGGACAGAGAGACCTTCTCAAAAGCATCAAGCGACGAACCTCCTCCTCTGCCCCTCCCTCGCTCCATCACTCACAAGGCGATCCCTGCGTCGAGCTCCGGCAAGAGAGGCATGTCCTGATGATGGAGATCTCGAGACTCAGACAGCAGGAGCAGAGAGCGAGAGGCTATATCCAAGCCATGGAGCAGAGGATCAATGGAGCAGAAAAGAAACAGAGACATATGATGTCTTTCCTGAGGCGTGCCGTGCAGAACCCCGCTCTTCTGCAGCAGCTGCTCGAGCAGCAGAGGAAAGAGCTAGAGGAGGCTTCGATGGATCAGGTCAAACCGGAGACAGTGGAACACGTTTCGGAGCTGGAGGCTCTGGCACTGGAGATGCAAGGACATGGACGTCAACGGACTGAGGAGGTGGAGAAGGAACTCGACGACGGGTTTTGGGAAGAACTACTGATGAACAAGGATGAAGGTGAAGAAGAGGACAATGTGAACACATGTTAGCTAGGTTCTTGTTCGAACCTAGTTATCAATAAATTAATGAAATACAAAGGAGTTGTATGATATTAATAATAGTACTGCTCGAGCAATAAAAGCAAACAATGATGGAGAACCAGCAAGATCAACGTCGTGTTTAGGGATACAGACACATATATTATACATATAGCGTTGTATGAACACCCCTAAGTTTTATTTTAAAAAGAAAATTCATCACAATTAACGACAACCAATCACAACACTCGTTATTATTATTAATTTTCGCAACTCAACCCCTAATAGTAACAACTTGGCTGCTTGGGAGATGAGTATGTAGAATACATAAGTGAGACATATAAATTAGGAGCAGCCGGGCTTGCCACAGAGACAAGCCTGGGAGCTAGAGGCGGGTTGTGAGACGCAGACGCCTTGAGCGGCTCCTTCGTTAATGCAAAAGTCATAGCAAAGTTTGTGTCCGGCAGTACCCAACCAACACTTGAAGTTTGGAAGACCCTTGCATTCCCACTCACAAGTCACACCTTTGCGCTTCTCCCTTTGTCAATTAATCCTATGATCATCTTATATACCAACTAATAGTATGCCTTTTTATCTATTTACTTATTTGTTTACTGCATTACAATCATTACTATCTAGCTTAATTTGAAACTCAAATATATTGTGTGAATACATAATTTATGTGTATTTGGTCCCTAAATACTATTTGGCGCTCTGAAATTAAATATTTCACGAGGTAAATTTGAGCATATCAGTCTTTAGCTAAATTTCAGAAGTGCATCCGTGAAAAAAAATCTTTAGTAGATGTTTAAATTGGCTTCTGCAGTGGAAGCAAGAGTGTCTGCATAAGTTGATGAAGGGAAACAGGGTTTAACTAAATAGAAGAACCATAAAAGCTTTACCACATTCAAGATTTGGACACAAAACATGTAATGCCAATTTGATCAGCACACAAGCTTTTAACATATCCAAGAAAATCCCAACAATTAGAGCTTTTGAATCTAAACAGTTTAGTAACCGTTTGTGCTCATTGATAACAAAAAAAGGCGAAAAACGCTTCACATCAGAGTCTAATAAGTAGCATGCGATTGCTTTTGTTGTTTCAGAAGAAGATCCCTGGCTCTGCGGTTGGTTTTGCTGCATCTTGCCTGAACCAGTGAACCCAACCACCTGCTGCTGTCCTCGGGCAATGACGCTAGCCATACCAATCCCTCAACCTCCGTCTCCACCGCGATTCGTGCGTCTAGAAACGCAGCGGAGCACTTTTCTTTGGCGAATCCCGAGCACTTGTCCTTGGCCGCAACCAAGCACTCCTTGAATTCCCGCTCTTCGCACTTTTCTCGTTCCCTCATGTCCACCACCGCGCCGCCTAAGCTCCGCCACCACGGAGGCTTACAGTTGTTGGACGCGGAGACGGCGCACCCAATTCTTGCCCCTTCCTCGCACTGCTCCTTGATTTGGGCTTCGCAGCGCTTGTAAGCGGCGGCCCATGAGTCCAGGGATCGGAAGGCTAGAACGTATTGACCTGATTCCGATCCCCCGGCGGGTATGGGTCCCCGGAGCAACGGTTTCGGACGGTCGAACGAAACGGTGGTCGCTGACGCTGAGTATTCTTCCATTTCTCTCTACCGAGGCCCATCGGGCCTGAGGCTGGGATCTCTTTAATAAAAAGGTTCATCCGACACGTGGCAATCAGATAACCGATCGATTACACTCTTTTGATTACAATAGTTTTGGGCCTTCAGAGATTAAAAGCCCATTAGCGAAAATTCAAACTTGTAGGGTGGTGTGTCTCTCTCTCTCTCTGACGCTGAGAGTCTTGTCAGATCTGAGGATATGCGAATCGTGTAATCAAAAGGATCGTAGTAGCCTCGCTGAGATGGAATTGGAAGATGGTGATTCACGAGGGAAGCACAGGATCCTTGCTGAGCTTGGTCGCGTCGAACAAGAAGTCATATTCTTGGAGGTAATATCCGATGATCCTCTCTAACCGGGGAGATATCAACTCTTAATTGTGCCACCTCAGATCTTGAGTTTTCTGCTGAGATTATTCTCAGCAGATCCTTAGTTTTGCGAAATGTAGAGATCAATTTCTTAGAATTTCCCAAAATTCTCCTTTGTGTCTACATCTCCTCACCTCATTGCCAACAATTTGATAATAAACATTATCTATTCTTTATTCCAGAAAGAGTTGGAAGAGCTTGGGCAGACTGATATTGTATCAGCCGTGTGTGAGGAGTAAGGGAGGGAGAAACTCAGCCTATGTTAAAAAAAATTATGTGTTAGTGTTCTGAAACTTGTGTGTTGCTTTGGTGACCAATGTGTATTTTGTCTTGGTTTCACAGGCTGCTCTGTCTCATCGAGAAAGCACCGGACCCTCTCTTGCCACTGTGAGTTGCTTTTTGTAGACTCTCAAGTGTTTACATTCGGAATGAAATGGCTGACAGGTGTTATGGCAGGACCAATGGGCCTTTGAACTTGGGATGGGACCGGTGGTTTGAAGGACCAGATGGGGGAGATGGCTGCAGATGCTTTATACTTTGATCCATGGGGTTACATAAATATAGGCCGGGCCAGTTTTGGTGTTAAGACTAGTTTACATGGGACCCAAAATTTTAACATGTGTGATCGTACAGAGCTTTGGATTGTGTAGAATGGTTAAGTTGCAAGTATGTAAGCTAAGCAGTGGAATGTTGTATGTATGAGATTCGAATCTGGCATCCGAGCAATCAGAGTTTGAGCTTCTCATCGTTGTTTTTTTTTCTTAAGTCTTGTTTTGCATAGAGGTTGGAACAAGAGGGGATCTGAGTAATGAGTGTGTGCATAGTTGGAGGGGTAAAGAAGAAGAAAGTTGGCAGATTTTGAAGACCGTTGAGTGTGTCTCCCTTTTCTTTTTACTTATTGTCCGCATCCCCATAATACCATAGACACACAAGAGAGAGAATGCAACACTAGTTTCGAGGTTCAAAATACTGTCATACCCATTTTTTAGATGATTAGTAATAATCTATGATTATTGTCATGGGTCGATAATGGAACCCAGAGCACATGCCTCCGCTCCACTCTTCTATTATTTATCATAACTTTATGGCTCTTCTCATTTTCTGTATTTACAATCTTTCAATATACTTTTTACCTGTTGATGCGTACGTAACAGTAGAAAATCCCCACTCCCTTTGATATCTGGGATCCATTGTCGCAAAATAATAAGGATGCTGCTAAGTAGGTCGTTTATTCCATAGCTTAAGATAGTTTTTAAAGCATTCTTAAAAATTCCTCAGCTAAGTATGTAATAGTAATAGTATATGTTCCAAAAATTAAGTAAAACACCCTCGAGTCTGATTATTTGGGTTTCTGACAACCTTTGAATATCTGTCATCCACTTTTAGTGATCAAAAGAACATCAAAGTTGATGATACTTTTAAAAAAATATTTAGGTAATTAGAGTACTCTCTCCTGTTAACTATCCAATCAAATAAAGAGTTTTCTCAAATAAATAACAAAGTTTGTAACTGTGATTTGGAGGCGAGTTAAGCTTATCTCTAAAAGTGTTTCATAGTTGTTGGTGAAGTAAAATAAGTAAATAATTGAGAAGCCGGAAGATGCACGTTACAAAAATCTGCATCTGTGGTCAGACTCAGAGCACCACAGTACACATGAACGAATATTTTGATTTCAATACTGACCTTACCTCGTGATTTTTGAAACAAACAAACATTGAAACATGCATTATTACTTTAGCTTCACTCACATGCTCAAATCGTCCAAACCCCTTTCTCTTCCCGCTTCATCTATTTTTTTCTACCAAAAATTAATTTTCAATCTATATTCATTGGGTTTTGGGTTATTTAAATTAAATTGGTAGGATTAGTAAGATGTCCGTTGTCTCATAATTTGTAAATCTCGAGTAAGTAAGTGGTCGTCACCATGTCCCTACACATATAGTATCTTCAAGTTAACGTTTTCCTATGCAATTTGTTTTAAGAGAAGCAAACTCGCATTTCTTGTCCATACTAACCAAAGCTCCCGGGCAGGCGTCGTGGTGTTTTGGTAACGGTCATACTTATGCATTCCACGTGTCATCTCGGAAAGTGCTAGTCAAGGTCGGTCAACAGTGGGGTCCAAATTTTCTCCATTTCCCCATAGGCCCCTTCCATCTCTCCTTGTCTTCTGTTCCAACTCCGACAATTAAAAATGGACGAAAGCTACTAGTAAATGATGTTTTGACGAGAGAAAGTGTTTAAGTAGAGAAGTTACTAGTATTAAACATTATAGAAAGTACATAATTTTTGGGAGAGTATCAGAAGATGTTAATAATATAATAGCAGAAGGACGTTGAATGGAGCATGTAAGTGGGAAATAAGAGTAGAGGAGAAGGGCACAAGAGTCATATTAATAATATATAGATTTGGTACCATCCTCCTTATAAAGAGAGAGAGAGAGAGAGAGAGTCGTGGTGAGTGGTGACTAGTGAGTGAGTGATACTAATATAAACAAGAAAAAAAGAAGCTGAAGAATGTACTGAAAATGGAGACAAGGGTGGTGAAAGAGGGAGATGTGGAGAAGCACATTGGTGGCTGCATGGCCGGCTTCTTCAACATCTTCGATCGTCCTCATCTTCTCTCCCCCAAACGATTCTCCCTGCCCAAACGTCTCTCCTCCTCCTCCTATTCTTTGAAGACTGAACCTTCCCTGGACTCAGGGAGCCACAGTGTCTACTCCACCCCACAGCTCCGGTCTCCGGCTCCCCCAGAGTTTAAACAACAAGTAGTATCTCCCAGGAGGTTCTCCAAAGAAGCTCCTAGACTCTCGCTCGACAGCAGAGCCGTGGTGGACGCCAAGGGAAGCCTCAAACCCAGACAGATCCACGCTGATGTGGGGTCTGGATCGCCCAGCGTGATCGCAAGGCTCATGGGATTGGAGGCATTGCCTGATTCTCAGCAGCAGCAGCCTCTTCAGCGATCTGCATCCGAGTCAAGGGTCATCAGCAGATTTGTGGACAGGTTAAACTTTCAAAACCAGCAGAGCAGCAGCACCCAAGGAGTTGAAGAAGATCACCACTCCAGGAAGGAGCCATCAAAAGCTTCTTCTACTCCAGTCCCGCTAAGGCGAAAGAGTTTTTTCGATACAGCAGATTTCTTCCCGGAGCCCAGGCAAGTGATGAGTCGTGGATCCGAGTCTGATCTTGAAACCCTTAAGCAGCTCCTCGAAGCTCTTAGGCTCAAAGGACTGTTGCACTCCTGTTCAACGAACAGGAATGTCATCGTCCCTCAGTCTCCCATCAGATCTGTAGCTTCCAAGCGAGATCTAAACAAAGCAAAGACACTGAGGAGAAGTGAAAACAGCGTCAAGACTCCTAACAGGAGACCGACGCTCAAGGATTCCTGGAGAGCCGAACATGTCCACACAAGGAACGTCAGCCAACGACGACGACCAATTGAAGACGACCATGAAGAGTTTAACAGACATGGGAAAACTCTATTGGAGAGATGCGATAAGCTTCTCAACAGCATTGCTGAAATGGCTGCGTCTGAGGTTGCGGCTGCGGGAGATTCACAGCCGAGTCCAGTCTCGGTTCTTGACGCCTCCCTTTACCAAGAGGACTCTTCTCCATCCCCGGTCATGAAACGCACCCTTCACTTCACTGGTATAAAACTCTAAAACCTCCACTCCCTTCTCTCTTTGTATCTATCTATCTATCTATCTCTTAGTTTTGCATGTTGTGACAGAACTACTACTAGAAGATGAATCCTTCACGTCATCATCTTCGGACTCTGAATACGACTACATCTCCGACATCCTCAGAGCCTCCAGTTGCCTACCGCAAGAATCCGACATCTTCTCGCTGCTCGAAGAAAAGCAGCAATACCTCAAGGGCGCTCATGAGAGAAGGCTCACCTTCGACGCGGTGCAGGAGATTGTTGGGCGGATAAGGAGGAGGGGGAGAATGGTTGGAGACGCTGACGAGATGCTGCAGCTGACCTGGTCCGAGTTTCAGAAGCTAAGAAAGAAAAGCTCCTCGCCAGCTGAGGAGGAAGCAGCGGACCTTGTGGGATACGTGTGTAGGGTCCTCGGGAGAGATCTAACGGAGGACCCTTGGCGAGATTTTCAGGTGGAGACGTCTGAGGCGGTTCTCGTCATCGAACGGCTCGTTTTCAAAGATTTGGTTGGTGAGACTATACGCCATATGGCTGCTCTTAACAGGTCCGTCTCACTGCGTAGGAGGAGGAGGCTGCTCTTCTGATGCAAAAAAAAAACTAGATTATTTAAATCTCTGACACAATCTGAAACAGAACCCTTTTTTTAGCAAATACATGGGATCTGAACACATGAGAGAGAGTGATTGGTCTTCTTTAATTTGTGGTTTCTTTTATTTCATTTTTGTTTGTTTGTATTATCATTTGAAATGTGTGAAAAGGCTCGTCAAGATATATATATTGCATCCCGGATTTGATCATACTTCTGCTTCAACTGTTGTCTACAATGCTCAATAATGTTGTACTTATCAAACCGTTGATTCCCAAAATCATATTCTAGCCCAAGTTCGGCTCTACTTTAGTGGGCTGAAAGAATTCTCCATTTAGATCCAAGAAGGCTTCGTGAGCCCATTTTGGCTTACGTGTGAGGAGGAGTGGAACTCGGGAGATTATGATCACACAAAACTCGTGATTTGTGTTTTTTTCAAAGGAAGTAAGACGCGGATCCTCCTACTCTATGACACAAAACATAATCATATACTCACAATAACGATGATATTTTATAAACGGTGGAAAGACGCGCGCACACATACTTTTCTTAATTTGTTTTGGCAGAAAAAAAATATAAGATAATGGGGACAAAGCCACGTGAAGGTTCGAAGGAAGCACCAATAAGAGTTTAAGCTGATTTGTCAGCAGACGCGTCACAGTCTGCGTGGACCAGTCCACTTCAATCACACACACTACCACAGCCGTCCCTTCGACCCTTTGGCTGACAAATGTTCAAAGGCATATTTATATTATATTTAAATTGGGACCAAGATTTGCTTTGGGACAAGCTGTGCCCCACGACTTTCTCGCTAGTGCTCTCTGGTCGCTTCTCCTTCTAGAGACCAACCATTTCCACCAACTCCGTTTTCAGTTCACACCATGCCCACCACTGCATCAGTTAGTTGATATGAGCCCAACTTCTTTCTTCACTGTTTAACAAAATGGACTGGTCAACACAGTCTCTGTCACACCCGAGAATTCTAATGTGGTGGACACAATCTTCACTAGGCCACCTTTTGTCACCAGTCTCTCTCTCTCTTTTCCTGTTTTGATCCTTCCATAAGATTAAACCTTTATGGTTACTACCATATTATAACGATCTCGGTGGTGGTAGCGTAGCCCAAAGATGATGATCCGAAACTGAATGTAAACTATGTACCAAAGAGAGAGAGAGAGAGAGAGAGAGAGAGAGAGAGAGAGAGAGAGAGAGAGAGAGAGAGAGAGAGAGTAATAATTAAAACAAATGGGACAAATTAACCCCCCAACAAAAGACAAATAAAATGAGATTATCCGAGATGATTATGTTTGAGGAAGCACTGAGTCCCTCTCTGTTATCCACATGCCGGATGTTTAGCAAAAGTAAATTAAACAAAATCTAAAGCTAATCTCATCATAATGTCAATCACAAGAATTTATGAATACAAGAGATGATTCAGTCAGTGTTTTATTTTTGTCAGCTAGCTGCAAGAGGAGGCCGTAAATCAGTAACAGAAAGACTTACTCATTGGTTGCTTTGGTTTGTGCTGTCGTTCAGTTTTTTTTTTTGCCTTACAAGGATTGTGTTGTCGTGTCCCATCATTGCCTCCTCATTTTCCCACAAGGATTTCTTTCGTTCCACGTCTGCTGACCCCTCCTTCAGTTCAGTGATATGCCATTCTTTTTTCTCAGAGACCAATCCTTTTGCGTTTCATCCGAGTCAAAAGCCTGACAAAAGAGTGGAATACAATCTCAGATAATAGATCTCAGCCCCAAAAAAAGCAAAACCATACCTACGACTGGAAACATGTTATGTATGTATGGGATAAGAGGATAAAAAAGGAGTGCTTCAAATGGTAAGTTTCCAAGTAAAAAGTGTTATGGTATGATCTTGTCTGCCTAAAAAGCCAAGATTGTGCGTGTAACTGTTATGAAAAGATAAAATAAAAAAAAGATTCGTGAGATCTTTCTTTCTTGTGACTTTTTCCCTTCAACTAGGCACCTTCTCCTTTATGGCTTCTAAAGCTAGCTATATATATATATATATAACCCATTGTAGACAGCCAAGTCCCCATCCAGATTCTCACAACCAAAAAGATTGGTTGCCTCCTCCATTCAGAATCGCACTAGCTTTTCTTTCAATACTCTTCTGCCTATCAGAAATCAAGAAGGCCATATGAAGTATCTACATGCATGCTTCCTCAGGAAAAGAAACATGCTTATAGTAAGAAGTTTCACCACCTTACTACTACTCAGCTGCATAGCCTTTAAGTTAGCTTGCTGCTTCTCTAACAGCATCTCTTCGTTGAAAGCCCTTCCCCTACTAGGCCACTTGGAGTTCGAAGATGTCCATCCCGCCTCCAAAGATTTTGGAAACCGGTACCAGCTGCTTCCTTTGGCGGTCTTGCATCCCAAATCCGTAAGCGACATCGCCTCGGTGATACGACACATCTGGATGATGGGACCTCATTCGCAGCTCACGGTTGCAGCGAGAGGCCGTGGACATTCACTCCAAGGCCAAGCACAGACTAGACATGGAATTGTTATCCACATGGAATCACTACAGCCCCAGAAGCTGAAGGTCCACGGCGTTGGTGGTGGTACTACTCCGTTTGTTGACGTGTCTGGTGGTGAGCTTTGGATAAACATTTTGCACGAGACCCTAAAGTACGGGCTTGCACCAAAATCATGGACGGACTACCTACATTTAACTGTAGGTGGTACTCTGTCCAATGCTGGAATCAGCGGCCAGGCATTCCGACACGGGCCGCAGATCAGCAATGTTCATCAACTGGAGGTTGTCACAGGTTAGTTCAGAGTGGTGATTATTAAAACCAAAACCCTCAAAAAAAAAAGTACTCACTAAAAAGGTTGTTGCAGGAAAAGGTGAGATTTTAAACTGTTCAGAGAGGCAGAACAGCGACCTGTTCCATGGAGTTCTTGGTGGGTTAGGTCAGTTTGGCATCATAACACGGGCAAGAATAGCATTGGAACCAGCACCAACCATGGTAAACAAGAAACTACTTAGTCCTCTAAAAAAATACTAATAATAGTATGTGTCATATAAATAGATAGCTCTGTGGTAATTATGGGCAGGTCAAATGGATGAGAGTGTTGTACCTGGATTTTGCAGCTTTTGCGAGGGACCAAGAGCGCCTGATTTCGTCAGATGATGACAAATTCGATTACATTGAAGGTTTTGTGATAATAAATAGGACGGGACTGCTGGACAGCTGGAGGTTATCCTTCACACCAGAAGACCCTATAGAGGCCAGCAAATTCAAATCTGATGGTAGGAATCTCTACTGTCTGGAAGTGGCCAAGTACTTTAAGCTTGATCAAGACAAGAAAGATGTAATGAACCAGGTGAGTAAAAAAAGTAAAATAAAAACAGAGTAGAAGAATGCAATATACAGAATTGGAATCTAACTTATTTTTTCTGTCATCCAGGAGGTGAAAGAATCATTGTCTGAACTAAACTACATCTCGTCGACACTGTTTTCATCGGAGGTAACGTACCAAGAATTCTTGGACAGGGTACATGTCTCTGAGATGAAGCTGCGATCGAAAGGGCAGTGGGAAGTTCCACATCCATGGCTGAATCTGCTAGTGCCAAGAAGCAGAGTCAATGAATTTGCAAAAGGTGTGTTCGGAAACATCCTAACGGATACAAGCAACGGCCCAGTCATCGTCTACCCAGTCAACAAGTCAAAGTAAGAAACAATAACTGTTTGGCTAGCTGAGACCAACCTTATTAGTTATTTTTAAACAAAAAAATATTAATATTTTAATGTAAATTAGTTGTTTAGTTAAATTTTAATAAAACACATTTACATAATTCATAAAACCTCGTAAAGTTTTCATGAGTTTTTTAAAAGCAATTCATACGTAATCTTATTATGCATTTGGTCAGGTGGGACAATAGAAGTTCAGCGGTGACACCGGAGGAGGAAGAGATATTCTACTTGGTGGCGATCCTTACATCGGCTGTTCCAGGGTCGACAGGGAAAGATGGAGTCGACCAAATCGTAAAGCGGAACCAAAGGATACTTGAATTCAGTGAAGCAGCAGGTTTAGGGCTGAAGCAATACCTGCCCCATTACACAACCAGACACGAGTGGAGATCCCACTTTGGTCCTAAGTGGGATGATTTTGTGCGGAGAAAATCCAGATATGATCCCTTCGCAATGCTTGCGCCAGGCCAGAGAATTTTCGAGAAATCACCAGTAGTCTCACCACACTCCTCATGACCAGACCCGACCCGGTGGATTATTATTACTAGGGTCTTGTATGTAACAAACAACTATATTTTAAGGCCTAATAGATCTTATGTACATACGACTATATTTTCTCGATCGCTGTATACATACACGTGCATAATAGTATTCCCCTCTGTCCGTAATCGCTGTAATTAACACCCACTTCTCGGCCGAAACGAAAGACGGAGAAGTCACACACAACTCCTTCTCTCATGTTTGTCGTTTCTGTTGGGCTCTAATTATGTTGATCTTAAGGCTTAATAGACCATGAAATCTACTATTTCCTCTTCCACAAAAGAGACGCATTATAACTTTCGCAAACTCTCAGTGAAAACTATTTTAGATTTCACACTCTACCTAAAATGGGCTTACACACCATATGGGCATGTTTTCAATATGCACAAGACACAAAGAGAACCGGGCGCATTAAATTAGAGATGTTGCTTTCGTACACTCAGCGTGGGGGCAACGTAAATGCTCTCTTATACACCCACTCATTTCCTCTCTTTTCCACCTACATACAATTATACTCTTTGAATCTATAGAAACTTTTGTGCCTCTTTGTGAGAAATTAACGACCGGATCATGCTCTTTGGCTTTATTTTGTGCATATTTGTAGTTTCTAAATGGCTCTCACCCCAATTTCTTTTGTGCACTCTTATTACGCACGTACATGCATGGTTTTTTTTTTTGGCATTCATTGGATCCTGATAAACATTGTTTCAGATCTAAACATTGTGGGGCTTATGAGTTATGATTGATCCAACAATCAATCCTTTAGGTTTACGTGCCTGTAATTGGGGAATACTTAAATATTATTTATTATTATGTTATGGGTCCCGTTTTTATGTGCCCAATTGTGGCTTCCATGATTGGCCACACATTTAATTACTAACAACTCCAGGACATAAACAGGTAAAAAAAAGTAATACTCATAATCTTTTCAATATGTGTGATGTGCATATTCTTTTCGTATTTTCTTTGAGAGACTTGGTTTCATATCAATGTTTAATATTAGTATATTATTGTTATATTAATGAGCTTATTTAATTGTTAGCATTTAGAGGGGGGGGACAAGTCTTTTTTTCTTCACACCCTCTGATCTTTGAATAGGCGTTACAACATCTCTAATGGTTTGTTCTATTTTTTTACTCTAAAATAGAGTAACTTTATAATAGAGTTTGAGTTTGCTCCAATAATACTCTATTTTAAAGTAGAAAATAGAGTGATGAACAAAAAAAAATTACTATATATTTAGAGTAAATATATTTTGAACTCTATAATAGAGTAGAAAATAGAGTATCATTGAAACATTTTTACTCTAAACTCTATTTTAGAGTGAAAAATAGAGTGAGATTGAAGATGTTTAAAGGAAAATAAGAAAATAGACAGGGTATAAGTACGTCGGCTCAAGGTTAGAGAATTTTTCAAAATATAATAAACTACTGTTGTTTTGATGTATTTCTCATGATCTTGATAATATATACATATATATATATATATATTTAAATATTATGTGACTTATTTAAATATTATGTGACTTATTTGAAAAATTTAAGTTCAAAACCCTCACTAGTGACCTAATAATGCTCTTACGTTCCACTTGCCAATTCTCCAATGTCAATTTCCTTTTCCTTTTTATTTTGAAAAGGCCAAGAGAAAGAAAGAAGGAGACGAAACTGTCAACTTGTTTCAAGTATAATCTATATATATAAAAAATTGTTGGTCTCACTCTTCCTTACGCCACGTATGCATCCACGTCAGAAAGTCATTGCACGAAAGGACGACACGTGTCCGGCGGGTGAAACTCACCGTTTCATCAAACTTTTTTTGACTAATCGTCTTCATCAACTTGACGCCGACTTTTAGGATTCATTCACATCTTTCGTCAATGGATTCCGACATGGTAGAGATCGCTCCTCCTGCGTTTGCTTGGTGTTCGAAAACTCTAGAAATCCACAAAGGTTGAATCTTTGTATCCTTTTGTGTAGTTTATGTATCCATTTTTGTTGACTTCATCAACATGAAGATCCAGAGTCGTACATGAGCAGTTTTTTATAAATTTTATCCCCAATTCGAAAAGGGTTTTCCGGCGATGAATGCTTTTCCGCCTTAGTTTTCATGTGTTTCCGAAGAACGCTGTATTATTTGACATTTTTGGTCGAACAGAGTTTGTATTTACTATTGTTCCAACTAAATAAGCTTTTTTTTTTAATCGGATTTGCAGACCCGCCGTAAAGGTTGCCTTTTTCATTTGCTTTCTGCACTTTTTTTTTTGAATCTATTTGTTAGTTGAGATGCAGAAGCTTCTGATTTAATTTATTGGTTGATGCGTTGAATGTCTGATTGAGATAACAAAATTGTCTTTACTTTTCCCTTTGCTATGAATTTTTCAGTGTGTGTGTTGAGATGCCTTTGATTTTGGTTTTGGCTTTATGTGTGTTTGTGTTGAAGAGGGGGCTGTGACACTTTGTCGGAGGGAGTATATGTAAAATACAAGTCTAATCTAGGCTTCGATGATCAGCCTGCTGCACAAGCAATCACTTCACAGACTATGGGTTGCAATCTTCAAACGTCAACACTAAACACCCTACAAAGCTCATACTTGAATTTTGATCTTATATTCTGTTTTCTTCTTCGTGGATGATATGTTCACTGTTGCTGATATGCTCAGTTGTTGTTTTCTTCTTCACAGGCTATTCTGTTTTCTTCTTCGTGGATGATATGCCCAACACTAAACACTAACTTGGAAACTAACGACAGTTGCTGATATGCTTAGTGATGGAATATCAGACACTTGATCTTCTATTATGCTCATTTTAAACATAACCACTCTTTGCTGTCTGTGTGTTGTGGCAAATGAAACAAGAGAGTATGTTTTGATATCATGTGTATATTGCAGGGAGGTCTGGAAACTTATCCTCTTACGCCTTGATCCAGTTTGCAATCTATTTTCTTCATGGCTACAGCTCTTATCATGGTTGAGGCAAGGCTCAGCAGCTGCTCCTAAAACGATGAGGACTGTGGTGGCTCAAGCTGCAATTTTTTCTTCTATGGCGTCAACGCAACAAACGCAACAACGTTCTTCACAACCAAGAGTCAATAAAGGTCATAAGTTTGTTTAGAGTCATCAACCACAAGTGCGTGACTGGCTTCCTGTTTTTTTTTTCTGTTGAGAGCACTTCTCTGTTTTGTACTGGCTTCCTGTTTTTTCTTTATTTTTGCCATGGAGTTCAGTTAGATTAGGTTCTTACATTTGTAGTTTCATATTTCATTTTTCAATGATATTAACATATTTTAGCGAAAAAGAAAAATAATACTATCAGACTTTACAACACAGTTTGCACATTATCTGAATGTGCTATTTATTTTCAGTTTCGTATTTTATATCGACTAGCAAATTTTCTAACGTATCTTACACATGAAGGATGAAGGAGTCAACTTTAGTATACGAACATAATACATGAGGAGATTGTAGCTTATGGATAAAAAGATTAAAATGTTTTTCCGATAACATATTTTGTAATGACAAGATAAAGAAAACTTAAACGTCAAAAACGACATCCCTAAACATGCAAAAAGTTAACCAATATATTATATAAAACAAATCAACTTCAGAATTCTACAATTTCACATGCAATATATCAAATTACCTTCTCCAGTTATTAAGAATTTTTTAAAAGCAATAAAAGTTAATACAAAAGGTTAGCATTTGTTTCTATTATCGAAAAAAATAAATCCAATAGAAACATATGCAAATTGCTTAAAAAATCATCCCTGTAAATTAAACGTTATATTTTTTGAAAAAAATTATATAAAAATATAATCCATTGTTTTCAAATAAGTCGACACAACTGGTGTATAACATAACCTCATAAAATATAATCCATACAACATAAACTAATCAAACATACTTATAACTAAAAATAATAATAGTAATATTAAAAAAAAACAAAACAAAAAATAATAGATTGCACAAATTTTAAATATATATTGTTAAGTAGAAATAGTCATTCGTATATTTCGATGGAAAACAATATATATATATATATATATATATATAAATCTTGAAAAGGGTGATTGTTTTACTAATTAACAATTGATATTAAAAATACAATGCAGTTATTTAGATCAAATTTTGAATAATTATTTAATTTAATATAATAAATATTTAGTTGTAAACTATTTTCCGTACGCTTTTGTATTCGTTTGTATTATGTTATAAATATCTAAACATCAATTACAAAATTTCGGTGAGAATTTAACAGCTTATTAATTTATAGTCTTTTTTTTTAAGTTCAACACATAATATATACTGAGTACGGAAAACATAAAAACCCCTAAGATTTGATCATTATATATTATTTATTTCAGTCAAATGTTTTATTGGGTTTTAAATATAAATATAAATATATATATAATTTATTTTAGCTTATATTTTACTCTTAATTGGGTACTTATGCCGTGGTTTTGGAAGTTATTATCATATAATAACTTATGAGGTGCATCTAATATTCAAAAATATTGTTTAATTATTGATTTAGATGTATATATTAGGACACTCACACCTAAAAAGAATATGAACTCTGCGCTGTATCCATCAACAATATTGTAAGCAAAGAGAATTCAACGAATTGCCATGCAACCATATCTTTCACCACCAGTGCATCGTTGCTTGGTTTATATCAAATTTAAGCTGTCCAACATGTCAAGCTAAGATATTTTAATATTATTGTTTTCGGTTTACACGACTAATAATTAACTGACCTAAAAATATATTTTACTCATAACTGTTTACTTAATCTATAATTACAAGTTCGTATATTTTCTTACAATACTATTTAGATTCATCCAACTCCATAAAATTACCAAAAATGATGTGATGGTACCATAAAAAAATACTTATCAAAACATCATGATATATTTAGTCTCCAAATACAATAACATATACATAATTTAACTAATATGTATATTTTAAAATATAACAAATTATATTGAATATTTACTCTAACTATTTTCATTATTTTCAAAATAATATCCCGCCCGACCCTAGTAAATGATAAAACCATGGAGAGACAATACTAGTAAACACATAATATCAACAAACGTGGTTCTGGTCGTTTCAGTGACACGTTTCTCCCTTTTAAAGTTCTCTCCTGATTTTAACAAGAGAAGAGAGTCCCGATTCTGAAAGAAGAGATGGTGGGGGCGTTGAGCCATGAAGCGAAGCGGTTGACCGAAGCGTGGGGTTCGGCGATGGTGTCCTTGTGTTACTGTTTCTGTGTTGGAAAATTGGTGGACAAGGGAGTCAAAAGGCTGATTTTGATGGCTCCAGTAATGCTCCTTTTCTTTTTGGCTCCGCTCATCTAACCACTGTGCACATGATCGGGACCACTGGTTTCTTCATCTCTTGGCTCGCCAACTTCAAGCTCTATCTATTTGCATTTGGAAACGGTCCTCTCTCCTCACCCACTCTCTCTCTCCCTATCTTCCTCCTCGTCTCCTGCTTCCCCATCAAGCTTCAGCAGCTTGATAATGAATCTAAGCCAAAGCGGAATAGCGCGAGAGAAGGTTCTTTGTTTTATCTAGTGAAGGCACTTCTTTTGCTTCTTGTCATCCAATCATTCCGTTACACCCACCTCCTCCCCAACAAGGCCGTGCTTTTTCTCTATGGCTTCCAGATGTATTTCTCCCTCGACCTCATCCTAGCGGTCACCGCATCCCTGGTACGAGCCGCATCCAGCCTTGAGCTGGAGCCTCAGTTCAACGAGCCCTACCTCGCCACATCGCTTCAGGATTTCTGGGGAAAACGATGGAATCTGATGGTCAGTGAGATCTTGCGCCCGACCGTGTACGAGCCAGTGCTAAGGTTGTCGGTGCTCCCCAGGAAATGGGCATCCGCTCCTGCGGCGTTGGCCACGTTCGTGGTTTCGGGGATAATGCACGAGCTCATATTCTTCTACATGGGGAGGTTGAGGCCATCGTGGGGGCTGATGTCTTTCTTCCTCCTGCATGGAGTATGCATCATGGCTGAGATCGCCCTCAAGAAGGCCATCAGAAGAAGGTGGAGTCTTCCAACACCAGTGGCTCGGACTCTGACAATATTATTCGTCTTCGCCACTGGGGTCATGTTGTTCTTTCCAGAATTTCAGAGGTGCAAGATCGACCAAAAGGCCTTCGCGGAGTACGCAGCGGTAGGCACGTTTCTCAAGAAAAGCGTTCTAGGATACTCACGTTAGACACCTCTTTACTTCACTATTATTCAGGCATAGATGCATGCTGTTTTTTAAATGATGTCAAATTTTATGTTTCAAATTTGACCAAAGCGTAAACATTAATAATTGTAACAATAAATTATATAGCAAAGCTAAAAGAAAATTCGTAGAAAGAAAAAGAAAAAGAAAAAGAGACATAATATACTCGTCCGGTAAGGTAAAACCAAAAACAAGAGAATGTCAATCAAGCAATCTGATCTATCTTATCTATAGAACAAATGGGGCAATAAAAACAGAGACTGCGTATTAAAAGAGAATTAAGAAAGCCAAAAAGAAATCTGATACACGTCACACCTGTGGGTTTATAATTCACTAAACCACGAAATGAGAAAATCATCGCACACTTTGCCTGGCCTTGATCATCCGCTTTAGCGTCGACAGCCAGAAGTTGCATTCATCCCATTCGCTGGTCGTCAGAAGTACCTGTCCCCAGAGTGTAAGGAAAAAACACTTTATGCTTCTTTCGCTTTGCTAAAGCACTAAATAGCAAGTAACCATAGATGTGCTTCACTAACTCACCTGCAGCTGAAGGGCTGCACCGAAGTCATGACTGTCCAGAGCATGGCAGAGCTGCGCGAGTTTGTCTGCAGCATTCTTGGAGATATCTCCGCTATTGAGTTTCACAAACAGAGCACCTAATTTTCTTGAGTTGTCTTCTATCTCACGCTTTTTGGAAGGATTTGCACGTGCGCCTCCCAGTGCTTCCGATGTTTCATTGAATAGCCTTGTCAATGTTGCTATCACAGGTTTCTGGTGGGCTGGATCAGAGTTTACAAGTTTTTTTTTTTTGAACACAGTCAGAGTTTACAAGTTACCATTTGAAATTTCGGTAGAAAACAAAACAGACAAACGGCATTTTTTTTTTTTTTTTTAAATATTCTATCTCATGGAGTTTTTTTTGTTTATAATCTAATCTAGTGTATTCATATTTCAATTATAAGTTCCGAAAAGCTCTAAATGTCACGTTGAAGAATACCTGGGACGTTGGAAGTATCTGCAGTCTGAACAGTTGGTGGCGGAGCTGCAGGGGCAGGGGTCGCCTGCTGTGTTGGAGCACTTGCTGGTTGCACAGAACCTATAACAGATCTTGGAGCAACTCCTGGAGTTGACATAGGCGTAAATCCTATGGCTCCAGCTCCTGGAGCAACGGCTTGGGGCATCATTGGGTTAATATTTTGCCCAACTTGTGAGGGGCCAGGAGGTACATATGAATTTGGAGCCGGGGGAACAGGGTATGCATTGTTGGATGGTCCCTGATGACATATATGTTAGTTTAGTTAAAACTAAAATTGCAGGAAACATCAAAAACAATGAGTCATAAAAAGGTTCACATACTGTGAATGAATGAAAACCAACGGCTGGCTGCTGATACTGGTCTGCGTTCTTCAGTGCAGGGGGAGTTGAAGGAACAAAAGTGGTTCTCATGGATGGCTGAGCATTGCTTGCAGGAGCCGGAGGATAAGACGGCTGCATATACACCACACAAAGTCAACAAATTGGCCAATGAAACCTATGCATAACAAACAAAACGCATCCCCATCACAAACGTTTTTCACGACCTCTAGGCTATAGACTCTACACGATGAAACTGAAACAAGGGTCTACATGGCCTTAAGGGGATGAAATGTTTGGTTTGAGGATTATGTTTTTTTGTCATAGAAACAGAACTATGATCCATCCCGACAACATATGACTCAGAAATTCATACAAAGGAAGAGAGACCAGAGCACCACGTATATAATCTAGATTTCGCCTAGACTTGGATCAATACCCTATACAAAATATAACAGAAACGGAAAAGTTCCTAATCTAGACATCTGAAAATTGCCAGATAAGGGTGAACATTAATGCATGATGGTGTAACGAAGAATGAGAAAAAGGAAATGCAACAAAGCCAAAACTTAAGGAACCTGCGGAACTGGCTGAGCTTGGTGAGGCATAAACATGGTTGCTTGCTGCATCGGTGCATGTGAAGCTGAGGGGACATATCCTCCCCCATAGGAATCAGTGTATGGTTGCTGATACTGATTATCATATGGGTTACTAAGAACGTTTGGTTGCGCCTGAGTTGGCTCCTAAGCCACAGAAGAAAAAGGCTAAGCATGTTGCCGTAAAAGCTATGGATTCAAGATAGCTTGAAGCTCCGATGTAAAGATAGTTGCAGACTATAAAAGAAAGAGACCTGATTATACGGTACGGTGCTTTGAAGCTGAGTGCCTGAAGCTGCAGCGTTAGTCTCTGGAGATGCAATATAAGATGGTAGTTTTGTCATCAGAATTCATTCTCTTGAAATGAACTAACACTACTGCATACGTACCAGGCTCTGCAGAAAGAGAAATACGGTCACGTAATATGGAAAGTTCAGGTGGCAAGCCACCAGAATCAAGAACTTTCAAGTACTTCATTGCCGTTGTAAGAAGCCCTTGGCTGGCCAATATCTCAGCATAACTCTCAAATAGTTTACATAGAGATGCGCTGAACTTTTTGTTGCCAGTTGCCAAAGCAAGGACAAGAGTCTTCTCCATAAGATCCTATCAAAAGAAAAGGGCACAAGAATATGAGCAGAGAAGCCTAACTAATTATGCACAAAACATGGTAAGTGATACACACTTGAAGAAGCTCGGCATAAGATCTTCCATCGCGATCGTTTGCAAGGCTCCTCGACCAAATTTCTACTGTTCTGTCAACATTGCCTGCGCATATGTAGCAGAAAACTGCAGCCAAAGTGTTACCAGCAGCCATCAACTTTGAGGCAAGGGCATCGCAAAGGCTGGCCCATTGTTCTCCTTGTGCAAACTGTTTGCCAATCAATATAAAAGCAGCATTCGTTACAAAGTGGTTTTATAGTGGCCAAAACTAAGTAGCAGTTACATGCATCACGTAATACTGCGAGTTGTACATCTCGGTTCATGAGTCAACGAAAATGACATATCACTTTACATTGTTTGAAGAGCTAAAGTGAGAAGAGAATATATTTTGATCAAGTAAGGCATGAAAATCAAGAGTTTGACAAACTTACAGTACAGAGAAGAGCAAGAGTTTCTTTCCAGAACTTAAGCGACCTTGTATAAATAAGGCTCGTGAGATCGTTGTTCACCATCGCAGAAACAATCTGAAAACAGATTAACATACAGTAGTTAAGAGGCTTTGCAACCATAAAAAGGGATGTCGATTGCACTTGTCTACATATCAAGTTTGAAAGGAATATATGTATATACCTTCATGTAAGGCGCACCACTCGTCTTCAAATATTTCTCACGAGTACTCTCCCACAATGATGTACCACCAACATGAGCTATAACTAAAGCATCAGCCATCTTATTTGCAGATATACACTGATCCACCGCTTCATTGTAATTTCCAACAACTAAAGCACTCTGGATGGCATCATCAAATACTTTGTCAGAACCTTCTTCCTCTTCTTCTGGTATTTCTCGAGTTTCTTCCACTTTGGCAGAAGAATCTGTGTCAGGAGGCATAAAATCTTTGGAGGATGTAGATACGGGTGTATCCGGTTTAGAAGGAAAGTTGTCGAAAAAGTCTTCTCCATTGTCCATAGCAAATGCAGCTGCCTCGTTAATTTTCACAGGCTCAGGTGCAGTATCCTCTAATCCAATGCCATTCAGATCTGACGAGAGCGCATCTACTGCATGATCCTTTTCCACAGAAGGTAAACTAAAGCCAAGATGGCTGATCAACTTTGTCCTTGTCGTTCCTTCCTCTTCGAACATGATTTTCAGCAAGCTCCATGTCTCCTTCTCCTCTTCGGATCTGCGAAATCAGTTAATTGAAAGAGAGAGAATTTAGTTGTCTTGTGACTTTGTTAAGGGCGAATATGAACATTTTCAATCACAAGGATGACATACTCAGTCTCTTCAGATTTCTTCTCACATAAACCCCTTAGAGAAGTCTTATCTCCATTTTCTATGGCGGTTTCAAATTCAGAAGTTCGACTCACCAAACTCTGTTCAGTTACCAGGCTGTGCAAAAACACCTGAGCATGACATTTAGTCAAACAAAAAGTGATGAAGAAAAGGGTATAACAGAAGATAGCATCATTCCTAAAAACCTACCTCAGACGGAATGCTTGAGGCCCCCTTCGGAGGAGGCTTTGCGTGAAACGATACAAGCTTTCCCCCAAATCCAAAAGATGCACCAACCGGGCGCTTATACCATTTTGGTGCTCTTAAAGGAGCTGCATGAGACAATTATAAGAAGTCATGTAGGTTGTGCTGCTATTCCATCCTCCCAACATAGGAATGCTAAAAATAATTAACTGTAAACACATTGTTCAGAATGGGTAGATGACATTACCAGTACCAAAACTATTCCCTTCAGCACCATAGCGACTGCAACCCTGCAACAAAGCATTGAACATATTTTCAAATTATCCTTGGTGGGGAAAAGGGAGAACGAGAGTCCAACATGTTTTGCTAGCAAGGTAATTCTCAAACGTAAAATGTATAAGACTGAACACTAAACATTTAAAAATATTGAATGGCAAACTACCAATATACCTCGATGTTGTAGATGCCAATTTTCCCGTCAAATGAAGATGCTGATATAACTCCAGGTATCTTTGGGTACCAATGAACATCAAAATTCCAGTTGTTGCCAGCAGGTAACTCAGCCACAATCTGATAATAGTTAGAACAAGTTCAGTCAAAATGACGTTTAGCTAGCAAATAATGCATCTCTCATCAGTTCCTGATCCATACCTCTGCTGTATTAGTGTCCCAGCAAATAGTTCGGTTGTCCTTAGCACAGGTAAGAAGATATGAGCTGTCACTCGGACACCACTCCATTGCAATCACACCTGTAAGATCAGAAGCGTCACCACTAGAGAGAATGAAGACAACAGGACTATGAGACCACAAAAGACTGTTAAACAGCGTGGTCATAGCAAATGATTTGGAAAAATACCTTTTTGGTGTCCAGTAAACTCGCGCACAGGTGACATTGTGTTTCTCATGTCCCAGAGCTGATTATGTATTACCTTACGTTACTAAACGAACCAAAAACGTGAAGAACGATATGAAGCAAGGGCATTAGATTATTCCATTACCTTGAGAGTAGGTGAGCTGTCGTCATCTGAAGCAACCATAATCTGAGTAGCAATGTCAGGGTTCCATTGTAAAACAGAGCACCGGCGACGAACTGAATCTGCAAAGCTGTTGATTGATAATGTTTCCAGATCAAGGTTTCTGCATAGAGCGGCTCGCTAATATCACTTTTGAGAAACTGTATACTTACTTAATAATAGGCTTCTGCTTCCTCAAGTCCCATATTGCTGTGAGGAAACACACACACACACACAAAAAAAAAAAAGTCAACGAAGAGCAGAAGCAGAACAAGAGTATGAAGTAGTAAAAATCTCACCAGTAGTCCCATTGTAGGAGGTAGATGCTAATATCTGTTGAACTTTCCTATTCCACGATATAAATGAGATTTCACCTTGCGTGGCGGAACCACTACCCTGCACAAAGTTTTTACGATGCTCTCTCTAGGATTCAACTCAAACATATTAAAAACGTTCACATTGAGTTGTAAGAGAGGTGGTGGTTTGGTTTTTTACCTTGAGAAGTGGAAAATGAGAAGGCTCCGAAGGCTTAGTTAAATCCCAAATGCAAATTTCACCATCATCAGCCCCAGAGGCGAGTAGATTTGGGGCGATTGCATTAAACTCCAGACCACGAACCTGAAATAACAGAGACAGGTGGCACGCACACATCAAATGAGGAGTGTTCAACCGCAAGATGATTCGGTAAAAAAAGAAAATAACAAACTCACGGGTCCTTTGTGAACCGATAGATGTCCAACGAGTGCGGACTCGGAGCTGCAAAAATATTAGCAGTTGTTCGGGTTAGACTTTGTTTACGATGGAAAAAAAAAAGAGAACAGTGATCACTGACGTGGCGATCAATTCAATTTGAACAAGGGCTCTATAAAAATTTAGCAATGATCGAAAAATCACCTGATTAAAGAGAGAGGATTCCACAGATCTATATTCCCATCGACAAGCCCGCCGGCGATAAGGCCCAACGAGAATTCCTCGGATCCAGATCCATTTTTGCCCCACGCGAGTCTGTGGAACCGCTCCGAGCTGGGAATTTCCCCGACCAGCGTCAAGTCGCGCTCGTCGGACTGGAAATCGAGCTTGAAGATCTCGAGATTGGCGGAAGAGCTAAAAGAGAGGTCCACGGCTCCGGCCATGGTTCCGGCGGCCATGTAAGGAGCATCGGGAGCCAGCGCCACGGAGGCGGATCTGCCCACCCCCTTGATGCAAGCCATGATAGAGTAATTGGGATCGGGGAGAGGAAGAAGATTGATGGGATTAGTGTGTGAAGGTGTAACGCTGTAATTTGGGGTCTGATGTACAAGGAGTTACCATTAGAGATGATGAATGCCGATGACGAGAAAAATATATATATCTAAGCTACTTTAAAATCAAGGGAAATTATTATCTATAACCATAAAAAAAGTTCAACATATAACTTTTTTTTTTTGTAACTGAAAGTTCAACATATAACTTATATGGTTAAAATATGCAGTAACTTTTTTATGTAATATTTTACTATATCTATTTTAAAATAATTTCGACTTTTGATTCATTTTTTTATTTTTATTCTTTTGTAGTATATATATTCCTAAACAATCTCAATCTTTATTCATTTTTTTTTATTTTTTTTTCTATTTTCTTCTGTTCTTTTCTCATTTTATTTGATCTATATTTCTTTTATCTTTCAAACACATTCCCTATATATTAATAGAAAACATTTAAAAGTTATAACTTGTAGTTTATATTAATTAAAAAAATCATGTTGAGTTGTCATGTAATTAGAATACTAATTTTGATTACGTGGCGGTTTGAGAATCAATTGAAAATTTTGTTAGTCTAAAATTAAATTGTTAGGGAATATTATATTATATCGTATGTTCATTATGAACCATTCATTTATCCAAATAAAATTATTATATATTTTTTCCTTAAATAAAACATACGGATTTACCTAATGTAATTAAATATATATGACAATAAATAATTTTAATAATAAATTATATAATGGGAAATTGCCACAAATACCACATTCATAGTACCACTTTTCATGTTTACACTAACCACTTTTACCCTCACTTTTAATAAATGGTAAAATACAATTATAGCCTTAGGGTTAACTAATCTAGATTTAGGGTTTAGAGTTGAGGGGTGGGGTAGGGTTTTTAGAATGTGAAATTTATGATTCTAATAAATATTTAAATACTTAAAAAATATATAAAAAATTTTTAAAAAATAGTTTCAAACATAATTTTCGTTTTTCAAAAAGAAATTTGAAAAAAAAAAAAAATTAGAAAAACAAAATTAGAAAAAAAATTAGAAAAAAAATTCGAATTTGAAAAAGTATATTTCAAAAAAAAATTACATTTATTTATTTTTTATTTTTATTTTTTATTTTTATTTTTATTTTTTATTTTTTATTTTTTATTTTTTATTTTTTTTTATTTTTTATTTTTTAATTTTTTTTATTTTTCTATTTTTTTTTATTTTTTTTTTTTATTTTTTATTTTATTTTTTATTTTTTTTTTATTTTTTATTTTATTTTTTATTTTTTATTTTTTATTTTTTATTTTTTATTTTTTATTTTTTATTTTTTATTTAAATAATAATTTATTATATATATAAATAACAAGAGCATAAAAGTCTTTTGTCACTTAATGAAGAAGATATTTTTGAAAATGTCTCATTAGTGGTGGTAAAAATGAAAAGTGGTACCATGAAAGTGGTAAACATGTAATTTCCCCATTATATAATTACATTAATCATATAATAAAAATTTAGATTTTTTTTTGTATATGTTGTATTTTGAATTTTTTTAAACGAGTATAAATTACTAAATCAGTTAAAAGTCTTACACAAAATTTTGTGATTAAAGTTTAAATTTTGTTATATAATAAAATACAATGATTATAAAATCATATGAATAATAATTTTATTTTAGTAGGTGTTTATGTTAATATATATATATATATATATATATATCATATCGTTTAAATTAAATTATACATCATATGAAAATACCTACTTATATTTTGATATCTGCGTTGAACATATATATCAAAAATTAATCTTGAAATCTTCTTTTTTTTTAAATGATTATAAATTATTGAAATCATTAAACATTCCACATTAAAAAAAAATCGTTGGTGTAAAATTTTGTTACACAAATATGCAAATAATCATAAAATCATATGAGTAGAAACTGTGTTTAATAAATACTCATATTAAAAGTATATTATATATCTATTTAATATCATTTTTTTATTATATATAATATACGATAAGTAAGATTGATTGTTTTGATTTATTTACATTAAAATGATTGTGAATAAACAAGAACAGTCGTTTGATTTATATGTACACACCAATTTATTACATAATAGTAACTGATTTCTTAGTTATTATATAATTATTATTTTATTATTTCAAAATATGCAGAAAAACATAAAATAAGTAATAAATATAAAATATTTATTCTGCACAAAACACATAACTAAATCTAATTATGTTTCTCTTCAATAATTTTAAATTTTAAATATTTTCTAAATTTTATGCCAAAACACAATAACGAAATGAGAATAAACTCAAAAATTAATATTTATATCGAGTAATAAACAAATGAAAAAAGCAATACAGAAATAAGAAAAATATCAGTAGATGGATGCTGTTTTTTAAATGATGTCAAATTTTATGTTTCAAATTTGACCAAAGCGTAAGCATTAATAATTGTAACAATCTCTACTAATAAAAGGGACCTTTTGAGGCTCCATAAAGCGTCCACATTAGCAAAAAAAACTTCTCTCGAAAGATGACACGTGGCATAAAATATAGTTTTACATTTTAATATTACAAATTTTTGAAAATTATAAATAATATGTAAACATACAACACAAAAAAAAAAGAAAAACTACATTAAACATATGTAAGATTACCATTTTTCACTTAAAAAAAAGACGGCTTATCTCCATAATGTAACATTACCGTTTTATACAAAAAAAACAAAAAACATTATATATAATTTCAAAAATAATAAATATATGTAAACATACAACATAAAAAATAGAAATACTACATTAAACATATGTTAGATTACCATTTTAATTTTTATTTAAAAATAATAATATGTAAACATACAACACTCTACTAATAAAAGGGACCTTTTGAGGCTCCATAGAGCGTCCACATCAGCAAAAAAAACTTCACTCGAAAGATGACATGTGGCATAAAATATAGTTTTACATTTTAATATTACAAATTTTTGAAAAATATAAATAATATGTAAACATACAACACAAAAAATAGAAAAACTACATTAAACATATGTAAGATTACCATTTTTCACTTAAAAAAGAAGACGGCTTATCTCCATAATGTAACATTACCGTTTTATACAAAAAAAACAAAAAAAAATTTCTCTCGAAAGATGACACGTGGCATAAAATATAGTTTTACATTTTAATATTACAAATTTTTGAAAATTATAAATAATATGTAAACATACAACACAAAAAAAAAAAAAAAAACTACATTAAACATATGTAAGATTACCATTTTTTACTTAAAAAAAAGACGGTTTATCTCCATAATGTAACATTACCGTTTTATACAAAAAAAAACAAAAAACATTATATATAATTTCAAAAATAATAAATACATGTAAACATACAACATAAAAAATAGAAATACTACATTAAACATATGTAAGATTACCATTTTAATTTTTATTTAAAAATAATAATATGTAAACATACAACACTCTACTAATAAAAGGGACCTTTTGAGGCTCCATAGAGCGTCCACATCAGCAAAAAAAACTTCTCTCGAAAGATGACACGTGGCATAAAATATAGTTTTACATTTTAATATTACAAATTTTTGAAAATTATAAATAATATGTAAACATACAACACAAAAAATAGAAAAACTACATTAAACATATGTAAGATTACCATTTTTCACTTAAAAAAAAAAGACGGCTTATCTCCATAATGTAACATTACCGTTTTATACAAAAAAAAACAAAAAACATTATATATAATTTCAAAAATAATAAATATATGTAAACATACAACATAAAAAATAGAAATACTACATTAAACATATGTAAGATTACCATTTTACATTTTTATTTAAAAATAATAATATGCAAACATACAACACTCTACTAATAAAAGAGACCTTTTGAGGCTCCATAGAGCGTCTACATCAGCAAAAAAAATTTCTCTCGAAAGATGACATGTGGCATAAAATATAGTTTTACATTTTAATATTACAAATTTTTGAAAATTATAAATAATATGTAAACATACAATACAAAAAATATAAAAACTACATTAAACATATGTAAGATTACCATTTTTCACTTAAAGAAAAAGACGGCTTATCTCCATAATGTAACATTACCGTTTTATACAAAAAAAACAAAAAACATTATATATAATTTTAAAAATAATAAATATATGTAAACATACAACATAAAAATAGAAATACTGCATTAAACATATGTAAGATTACCATTTTACATTTTTATTTAAAAATAATAATATGCAAACATACATCATAAAAAATGGAAAAACTACATTAATTAAACATATGTAAGATTACCATTTTTCACTAAAAAAGACGGCTTATCTCCATAATGTAATATTACTATTTTGTAAAAAAATATTATATATAATTTCGAAAATAATAAATAATATGTAAACATACAACATAAAAAATGGAAATACTACATTAAACATATGTAAGATTACCATTTTACATTTAAAAATAACAATAATATGTAAACACACAACATAAAAAAATAGAAAAACTACATTAAACATATGTAAAATTACAATTTTCACTAAAAAAACGGCTTATTTCCATAATGTAACATTACCATTATATAAAAAAAGAAAAAAAACATAAATATAACTATTTGACTATTTGTCCAAGTTCTTCTATTAAACATTGCCGCTTTACACTAAAAATGGAAAAATACATTAAGATTTAAACATCTATCTTAAAATATAAAATATATAAATTAACTAAATATAAAGTATAAGAAAGAGAAATACTCAATATATAGAAAAATAAATAATAAGTAAATATTATAAATATACAAATTATATATACAATAATAAGTAAATGCACAATTTATAAAAAATGGAAAGAGTATATTAAATATTAAACATCTATCTTAAAATGTAAAATATAGATATTAAGTAAATAGAAAGTATAAGAAAAAGAAATACACAACTTAAAAACAATGGAAAAAGTATATTAAGATTTAAGCATCCATCTTAAAATGTAAAATATAGATATTACGCAAATAGAAAGTATAAGAAAAGGAAATACACAATTTAAAAAAATGGACAAAGTACATTAGTATTTAAACATCTATCTTAAAATGTAAATCTATCTTAAAATATAAAATTATTAGTAAATAGAAAGTATAAGAAATAGAAATACACAATATAAAAAAATAAGTATATAATATAAGTAAATACCCAATTTAAAAAATGGAAAATTACATTAAGTTTTAAAAATATATCTTAAAATTTAAAATATAGATATTACGTAAATAGAAAGTATAACAAATGAAAATATACAATTTTTAAAAAATGAAAAACGTACATTAAAATTTAAACATCTATATTAAAATGTAAAATAGAGATATTAAGTAAATAAAAAGTACAAGAAATAGAAATACATATACCGGAAAATAAATAATAAGTAAATAATAAGTAAATAATGTAAATATATAATATATGAATTATATATATAATAATAAGTAAATACACAACAAAATTTAAAAAATGGAAAAAGTTCATTAAGCATTAATCATCTATCTTAAAATGTAAAATATATAATATAAGGAAATACACAATTTAAAAAATGGAAAAAGTACATTAAAATTTAAATATCTATTTTAAAATATAAAATATAGATATTACGTAAAAAAATAAGAAATGGAAATAAACATTTAAAAAAATGGAAAAAGTATATTAAGATTTAAACATCTATCTTAAAATGTACATCTATCTTAAAATGGTAATAAATTATATAAAAATGGAAATACCACATTAAAAAAAAGTATAGTTTTTCATCAAGAAAGTCTCTATAAAACTCATTATACCATCAACATCAACCTCACACTATCAAGGAAAGCTTCAAAGCACTCAAGCAAAAAAATGGTTCCACCATTAACTCTTGCCGTCCCAAAAAATTTTAATAACCTTGAAGGAGATTTTTTATAAGAACGAACTTTTTATTAGGTGGATTCATTGTTGGGAACCCCGCAACTTCCAAAGGGCAAACTTATTCATGGGAATTGAATTGTTTTTCATAGACTCAAAGGTATTCTTACAAATTTAAATTAATCTAATCCATAATTTTATTGTTAATATTCATACTAACTCTTTCATGATCAAACCATTACAGTTAATATCCATTCAAGCGTTTATCCCGGAACACTTCCTTCCTCGCCGAATCAGGTATTAGTTCATGTTGGTTTAGTATTGTTTTTGGTTTATTAACCGGTTTAGGATGGTCATATTGTAAATATAATTTAAGTTGATTTAGCATATATTATGCTTAAAATAACTTAAATTAAATAATAGTAATTATGCTTAAAATATAATTGTAGAGAGTTTTCAAATATAGTTTACAGAACATTATAGGTGATGAATTTAATTTATTAAATTCATTTATTACTTCAAACTAAGTTTTTTTTTTAAACATACTGAGTTATAAATATCAATGATGGATTGATGAGTATAACATGAAGACAAAAATATAATTATTTGATTTTCAAGATAAGAAATTCAGCTTTTCTTCAGTTACTCAATATATAACATCTTAAATTATTTTTTAAAACATACACATAATTTATATATATAGATTAATCTTCCAAACTTAAACTATTATGTTATATATGAATAATGTTTTTAAATAAAAATAATTTCTGATTTAAAAAAAATAAAAACAACAAATGGTTATTTTCAAATAATGGATGTAATTTACATTATACTATCATTTAACAAGTATTAGATACGTTTTGATATATCATTATTTTCTATTTCCAGAAAACAATAAATTGTTAAACATCAATATCATCTAGGTTAAGTATACGAACAAAACAAATTCAAACATCACAAAAAATATTTACATAAACATTATAATACAATAATTTAATCAAAAAATACAATTCAAAAAGAGAATATTCAAAAGAATAGTTATATACTTAATATTTGAAAATCAAAGATATTTTTGCTAAAATTGTACTTACCTGGCCAAGGAGATCAACCATCTTTTTACGGATCGATCGATTGTTGAGCATGTGATCGATCCGAAAATACTCTGCAGTTTAATTAAATATCTAAAACATTTATTTCAACACTCAACAGATAGTTTTGCTAAATATGATAATTAGATAGCCAACAAAATTACAAAAAAATATTTAAATAGTAAAAATATGTTAATTGAACGTGTTAAAATTTAAAATAAATTTTAATTATGACATGCATCTTAAGATTTATAAAAAATATATATCATAACCTAAATATAAATAATTTAACAACTTAAATTAGAAAAAAATAAAAATCCCGGGCGTAGCCCGGGTTAATCCCTAGTCTAAATATATAAAGAAATGTTCGCCTCTCTCCCGTGAAGCCACGTCATCAAATCGTGCGTTCTGGGAGTGACACGTGTCTCATTTTATATTTAGGGCCAAAATAAATGAATGCAGTTAAGGGTAATTGAACCCAGCACCTCTAGCACTGGTAATTTCTCTTAGAACCACTAGGCTAAAATCACTTTTTATAAATATGTCGCCGCGAAAATACTTATTATCGTGTCAGCTGGAAGCCTATGCTTCTTCTGCTTGTGGCCAGGGCCGACACTGAACTGACGTCAAGATGAAGATCGTGAAGTTAAAAACTTTGTTCCAAACAGTTTTGCAATGTTTCTAACCTTTATAACTTGATGCATATAATATGTATCAAAATACATTTGTTGTACACGCTTTTATTTGTTTTGTTTTTAAAAGAAAGTATTTAGAGTTATAAATGTTTTGTGCCAGTGAAGTAATGGTTGAAAAATCTCTTTACATATGTCATTTTAAAATAACACCCAACTTCTATATATAGTCAATACATATGTGCATGTTATATTCTAAACTAAATATTAATATAGAAAATATTTTTTTTAGTCTACAAGCAAATGTTGTAGAGCAAGTATGCATTATACAAAATAATATATATTTAAAATCCATACACAAAAACATAAAAGTTGTTATAGGCTTCTTTCTGACACATGCACACTCCGCTATGAATAAAAATTAAAAAAAAAACAGTATTATCATCAAACTTTATCATAAATCCACATTTGTACATCTATAATTATGAGTTGGACAATTAGTTAATTTGATACAATACCAAAGCAAGAATAATCGAAAAACAACTATACCACCGTATACTAATAAGCAAGGCATAACAGATAACTAAATTCTTGAATCTTAAAACAAATTTCAACTCGAGCATTTAGTGAATATCAAATTAACTAATATCCCGCCCGTAGGGCGGACCAACCCTAGTAAATTATATAGCAAAGCTAAAAGAAAATTCGTAGAAAGAAAAAGAAAAAGAGACATAATATACTCGTCCGGTAAGGTAAAACCAAAAACAAGAGAATGTCAATCAAGCAATCTGATCTATCTTATCTATAGAACAAATGGGGCAATAAAAACAGAGACTGCGTATTAAAAGAGAATTAAGAAAGCCAAAAAGAAATCTGATACACGTCACACCTGTGGGTTTATAATTCACTAAACCACGAAATGAGAAAATCATCGCACACTTTGCCTGGCCTTGATCATCCGCTTTAGCGTCGACAGCCAGAAGTTGCATTCATCCCATTCGCTGGTCGTCAGAAGTACCTGTCCCCAGAGTGTAAGGAAAAAACACTTTATGCTTCTTTCGCTTTGCTAAAGCACTAAATAGCAAGTAACCATAGATGTGCTTCACTAACTCACCTGCAGCTGAAGGGCTGCACCGAAGTCATGACTGTCCAGAGCATGGCAGAGCTGCGCGAGTTTGTCTGCAGCATTCTTGGAGATATCTCCGCTATTGAGTTTCACAAACAGAGCACCTAATTTTCTTGAGTTGTCTTCTATCTCACGCTTTTTGGAAGGATTTGCACGTGCGCCTCCCAGTGCTTCCGATGTTTCATTGAATAGCCTTGTCAATGTTGCTATCACAGGTTTTTGGTGGGCTGGATCAGAGTTTACAAGTGACCATTTGAATTTACGTCAGAAAACAAAACAAACAAATGACGTTTTTATTTTTAAAAAAATTCTATCTAGTGGAGTTTTTTTTTTATAATCTAATCTTAGTATATTTCAATTATAAGTTCCGAAATGCCTAATGTCACGTTGTAGAATACCTGGGACGTTTGAAGTATCTGCAGTCTGAACAGTTGGTAGCGGAGCTGCAGGGGCAGGGGTCGCCTGCTGCGTTAGAGGACTTGCTGGTTGCACAGAACCTATAACAGATCTTGGAGCAACTCCTGGAGCTGACATAGGCGTAAATCCTATGGCTCCAGCTCCTGGAGCAACGGCTTGGGGCATCATTGGGTTAAGATTTTGCCCAACTTGTGAGGGGCCAGGAGGTACATATGAATTTGGAGCGGGGGGAACAGGGTATGCATTGTTGGATGGTCCCTGATGACATATATGTTAGTTTAGTTAAAACTAAAATTGCAGGAAACATCAAAACAACAAGTCATAAAAAGGTTCACATACCGTGAACGAATGAAAACCAACGAATGGCTGCTGATATTGGTCTGCGTTCTTCAGTGCAGGGGGAGTTGAAGGAACAAAAGTGGTTCTCATGGATGGCTGAGCATTGCTTGCAGGAGCCGGAGGATAAGACGGCTGCATATACACACACACAAAGTCAACAAATTGGCCAATGAAGCCTATATATAAGAAACAAAACGCATCCCCATCACAAACGTTTTTCACGACCTCTAGGCTATAGATTTTACACGATGGAAGTGAAACAAAGGTTTACATGGCCTTAAGCGGATGAAATGTTCGGTTGAGGATTTTTTTTTTCTTCATAGAAACAGAACTATAATCTATCCCAACAACATATGACTCAAAAATTCACACAAAAGAAGAGAGACCAGAGCACCACGTATATAATCTAGATTTCGTCTAGACTTGGATCAATACCCTATACAGAAAGAGAAGTTCCTAATCATTATGAATATTGCCAGATTAGGGTGACCAATAATGCATTATGGTGTAACGAAGAATTAGAAAAAGGAAATGCAACAAAGCCAAAATTTAAGAAACCTGCGGAGCTGGCTGAGCTTGGTGAGGCATAAACATGGTTGATTGCTGCATGGGCGCATGTGAAGCTGAGGGAACATATCCTCCGACATAAGAATCAGTGTATGGTTGCTGATACTGATTATCATATGGGTTACTAAGAACGTTTGGTTGCGCCTGAGTTGGCTCCTAAACCACAGAAGAATAAGGCTAAGCATGTTATCCGTAAAAGCTACGGATTCCAGAGAGTTTCAAGCTCCGATGTAAAGATAGTTGCAGACTATAAAAGAAGGAGACCTGATTATACGGTATGGTGCTTTGAAGCTGAGTGCCTGAAGCTGCAGTGTTAGTCTCTGCAGATGCAATATAAGATGGTAGTTTTGTCATCAGAATTCATTCTCTTAAAATGAACTAACACTACTGCATACGTACCAGGCTCTGAAGAAAGAGAAATACGGTCGCGTAATATGGAAAGTTCAGGTGACAAGCCACCAGAATCAAGAACTTTCAAGTACTTCATTGCCGTTGTAAGAAGCCCTTGGCTGGCCAATATCTCAGCATAACTCTCAAATAGTTTACATAGAGATGCGCTGAACTTTTTGTTGCCAGTTGCCAAAGCAAGGACAAGAGTCTTCTCCATAAGATCCTATCAAAAGAAAAGGGCACAAGAATATGAGCAGAGAAGCCTAACTAATTATGCACAAAACATGGTAAGTGATACACACTTGAAGAAGCTCGGCATAAGATCTTCCATCGCGATCGTTTGCAAGGCTCCTCGACCAAATTTCTACTGTTCTGTCAACATTGCCTGCGCATATGTAGCAGAAAACTGCAGCCAAAGTGTTACCAGCAGCCAGCAACTTTGAGGCAAGGACATCGCAAAGGCTGGCCCATTGTTCTCCTTGTGCAAACTGTTTGCCAATCAATATAAAAGCAGCATTCACTACAAAGTGGTTTTATAGTGGCCAAACCTAAGTAGCAGTTACATGCATCATGTATCACTTTACATTGTTTGAAGAGCTAAAGTGAGAAGAGAATATATTTTGATATGGCATGAAAAGAAAGAGTTTGACAAACTTACAGTACAGAGAAGAGCAAGAGTTTCTTTCCAGAACTTAAGCGACCTTGTATAGATAAGGCTCGTGAGATCGTTGTTCACCATCGCAGAAACAATCTGAAAACAGATTAACATACAGTAGTTAAGAGGCTTTGCAACCATAAAAAGGGATGTCGATTGCACTTGTCTACATATCAAGTTTGAAAGGAATATATGTATATACCTTCATGTAAGGCGCACCACTCGTCTTCAAATATTTCTCACGAGTACTCTCCCACAATGATGTACCACCAACATGAGCTATAACTAAAGCATCAGCCATCTTATTTGCAGATATACACTGATCCACCGCTTCATTGTAATTTCCAACAACTAAAGCACGCTGGATGGCATCATCAAATACTTTGTCAGAATCTTCTTCCTCTTCTTCTGGTATTTCTTGAGTTTCTTCCACTTTGGCAGAAGAATCTGTCTCAGGAAGCATAAAATCTTTAGAGGATGTAGATACGGGTGTATCCGGTTTAGAAGGAAAGTTGTCGAAAAAGTCTTCTCCATTGTCCATAGCAAATGCAGCTGCCTCGTTAATTTTCACAGGCTCAGGTGCAGTATCCTCTAATCCAATGCCATTCAGATCTGACGAGAGCCCATCTACTGCATGATCCTTTTCCACAGAAGGTAAACTAAAGCCAAGATGGCTGATCAACTTTGTCCTTGTCGTTCCTTCCTCTTCGAACATGATTTTCAGCAAGCTCCATGTCTCCTTCTCCTCTTCGGATCTGCGAAATCAGTTAATTGAAAGAGAGAGAATTTAGTTGTCTTGTGACTTTGTTAAGGGCGAATATGAACATTTTCAATCACAAGGATGACATACTCAGTCTCTTCAGATTTCTTCTCACATACACCCCTTAGAGAAGTTTTATCTCCATTTTCTATGGCGGTTTCAAATTCAGAAGTTCGACTCACCAAACTCTGTTCAGTTACCAGGCTGTGCAAAAACACCTGAGCATGACATTTAGTCAAACAAAAAGTGACGAAGAAAAGGGTATAACAGAAGATAGCATCATTCCTAAAAACCTACCTCAGACGGAATGCTTGAGGCCCCCTTCGGAGGAGCCTTTGCGTGAAACGATACAAGCTTTCCCCCAAATCCAAAAGATGCACCAACCGGGCGCTTATACCATTTTGGTGCTCTTAAAGGAGCTGCATGAAGATGATTATAAGAAGTCATGTAGGTTCTGGTGCTATTTCATCCTCCCAACATAGGAATGCTAAAAATAATTAACTGTAAACACATTGTTCAGAATGGGTAGATGACATTACCAGTACTGAAATTATTCTCTTCAGCACCATAGCGACTGCAACCCTGCAACAAAGCGTTGAACATATTTTCAAATTATCCTTGGTAGGGAAAAGGGAGATCGACCAACATGCTTTGCTAGTAAGGTAATTCTCCAACGTAAAGTGCATAAGACTGAACACTAAACATTTAATCACCAGTAAAGACACAAACTGAAACCCAAATCTACAACAATACCGGGAAAGAAAAACAAGTCAATAAGGCTGAATTCACAGGTTCGTTTTCTAATATGCCTCACACGTCAATTTTCATCTACAACAGAACAAAGTACACATACTGAAGGGCAAACTACCAAGATACCTCGATATTGTAGATGCCAATTTTCCCGTCAAATGAAGATGCTGATATAACTCCAGGAATCTTTGGGTACCAATGAACATCAAAATTCCAGTTGTTGCCAGCAGGTAACTCAGCCACAATCTGATAATAGTTGGAACAAGTTCAGTCAAAATGACGTTTAGCTAGCAAATAATGCATCTCTCATCAGTTCCTGATCCCTACCTCTGCTGTATTAGTGTCCCAGCAAATAGTTCGGTTGTCCTTAGCACAGGTAAGAAGATATGAACTGTCACTCGGACACCACTCCATTGCAATCACACCTGTAAGATAAGAAGCGTCACCACTAGAGAGAATGAAGTCAACAGGACCATGAGACCACAAAAGACTGTGTTATACAGCGTGTTCATAGCAAATGATTTGAAAAATACCTTTTTGGTGTCCAGTAAACTCGCGCACAGGTGACATTGTGTTTCTCATGTCCCAGAGCTGATTATGTATTACCTTACGTTACTAAAACGAACCAAAACGTAAAGAACTATATGAAGCAAGGGCATTAGATTATTCCATTACCTTGAGAGTAGGTGAGCTGTCGTCATCTGAAGCAACCATAATCTGAGTAGCAATGTCAGGGTTCCATTGTAAAACAGAGCACCGGCGACGAACTGAATCTGCAAAGCTGTTGATTGATAATGTTTCCAGATCAAGGTTTCTGCATAGAGTGGCTCACTAATATCACTTTTGAGAAACTGTATACTTACTTAATAATAGGCTTCTGCTTCCTCAAGTCCCATATTGCTGTGAGGAAACACACACACACAAAAAAAAAAAGTCAACGAAGAGCAGAAGCAGAACAAGAGTATGAAGTAGTAATCAACGAAACCCGTAAAAATCTCACCAGTAGTCCCATTGTAGGAGGTAGATGCTAATATCTGTTGAACTTTTCTATTCCACGATATAAATGAGATTTCACCTTGCGTGGCGGAACCACTACCCTGCACAAAGTTTTTAAGATGCTCTCTCTAGGATTAAAAGGTTCACATTGAGTTGTAAGAGAGGTGGTGGCTTGGTTTTACCTTGAGAAGTGGAAAATGAGAAGGCTCCGAAGGCTTAGCTAAATCCCAAATGCAAATTTCACCATCATCAGCCCCAGAGGCGAGTAGATTTGGGGCGAGTGCATTAAACTCAAGTCCACGAACCTGAAATAAACAGAGACAGGTGGCACGCACACATCAAACGAGGAGTGTTAAAACGCAAGATGATTTTGTAGAAAAGAAAATAACAACTCACAGGTCCTTTGTGAATTGATAGATGTCCAACGAGTGCGGACTGGGAACTGAAAAAAATATTCGCAGTTGTTCGGGTTATAAAAAAAAAAAGAACAGTGATCACTGACGTGGCGATCAATTCAATTTGGACAATGGCTGATAAAAATTTAGCAATGATCGAAAAGAGCACCCACCCGATTAAAGAGAGAGGATTCCACAGATCTATATTCCCATCGACAAGCCCGCCGGCGATAAGGCCCAACGAGAATTCCTCGGATCCAGATCCATTTTTCCCCCACGCGAGTCTGTGGAACCGCTCCGAGCTGGGGATTTCCCCGACCAGCGTCAACTCGCGATCGTCGGACTGAAAATCGAGCTTGAAGATCTCGAGATTGGCGGAAGAGCTAAAGGACAGGTCCACCGCTCCGGCCATGGTTCCGGCGGCCATGTAAGGAGCATCGGGAGCCAGCGCCACGGAGGCGGATCTGCCCACCCCCTTGATGCAAGCCATGATAGAGTAATTGGGATCGGGGAGAGGAAGAAGATTGATGGGATTAGTGTGTGACGGTGTAACGTTGTAATTTGGGGCCTGATAGATGAATGCCGATGACGAAAAAAAATATATATATCTAAGCTATATCCATCTTTGTAAAAAAATATGCAATACATCTTTGTATATTACTATATCTATTTATAATAATTTCAAGTGTATATCTATTCCTAAACAATCTCAATTTTTATTCATTTTTTCTCATTTCTTATTTTTCTTTCTCATTTTATTTGATCCATATTTTATTTTTTTCCAAACACATCGAATAAAATCAAAAGCTTGCGGTAACTCTAGGTCAAGTTCTTACCGCAGCTGATCAGATATAGGCCTGGTACTGTTCGGGTTCGGATCAGAGTTTTCGGATTTTGGTTCTATTTTGTAACACCTCCTAGGTCTTCTAGTAAATTTACAAGTACGGATCGGATTCGGATATAATACTCTAATTTCGGATCGGTTCGATATATTTGAAGTAACAATATATCATTTGGATTCAGGTTATATCGGATCGGTTCAGATATATCCAAAATAAAATCTAAAATTTTAAAGCAAAACACAAGAAATATATTTTTCTTTGTATATAATGGAATATTTAAAGTATTTATTTAAATTTTAAATACTTATTTTTAGATATCATATCCAAATAAATATGAAATTGAATAATTGAAATACATATTTATGTTTCAAATATTTTTATTGTATATTAATTTGTCGGATCAGTTTCTTCGGATATTTTTTCAGGATTTTGGGTTTTTCGAGTTATCCGTTTGGATTCGTTTAATAACACTTCAGTTTGGATATTTTTTGTAACATCCTACAAACTCCATTAAAGTATTTTTTACATTTCTGATCAGGTACGGATCGGATTTTTCGGTTAGGATTCGGGTTATGGAATTTATGCCCAGCCCTAATCAGATATGTCGACTGCACTCACAAATATCCTGGCCAGCAGACAGTTGACATGCCCTAATTCAAATCAGAACAAGAAAACAGGCCACTAGGATTTACTAGTTTTCTTTAGTTTAAAGTAAACTTTAAACAAAACTAACTTCGAACTGATCTTAGGATAATTCTTAGTCCAAAAGCTATCCAGGATCATTACACATATGCTTATCCAAAATGGTTTTATGAAGATGCCATGCATGTCATAATTATTAGACAAATTCAACAAATCTGCTTATCTGCAAAGACTGTAAGAAGATATCAAGTACTTAAAGTCAACATTTTAAGACAGAAAAAGAGAGTTTTAATAACACAGTAGGCCTTATTCCGCAAGCGAAATCAGTCTTAGACTCTTGGATAGCTTTGTAATATATAAGAAGATTGTATGTTCTTTACTAAGATGAAGGCAGAATGCCCCACTGATGCAGAAACCCTTTTCCGGTGGTTACTTCTAGTACCAAGAGTGCGAGCACTGCCAACATTGCTGCTCTTCCGTTCCATGTTTCTGCGCTTCTGGTCCATCCCCATTCCCACATCGTCACTGGAGCTGGCAATTCCCTCCTCTGTGAATCATAGGTCGCCAATAGTTCTTCAACACTCCCCAGCGGTACTAACGACTGCACAATAAACCACACCATACACTTCAATGGGTCGGCTATACATATACAAAAAGCGCACACAAAAGTTCTCCTGGAGTTGCAATTTATGTTTTCGATTACAAAAAATGTTTATAGAACATTAAAACTTTGTTGTTTCATCCCAAACATAATACGGTAGTTTAATATAACGTCGTCATGGTAAAATAACAGTCAACCTCATTTTAAGCCTACCGATGCTCAACTAATGCTATATATGGCTGAGAAAATACTTCCCGCTAAGGAGTTTGGGGACCCATGAACCAAATGAAGTGTAGATAACAGCTTCTTTTGTTGAGCTAGAGTACATAAAAAGACGAAGAGTGTTACCTGTCGAGCTTCAAGGTTTGAGACTGCCATAGCTCCAACATATGGAAGACTTTCCACAACAGCATCTGCTAAGTCAGATATAAACAGAGGCTCTGTTCCTAGCGCAGGCACTCGGCCCCAATTTTTGATACCAGATTTCAAAGCCAACTCTTTATACTCAACATCTATCTCTTCTAGAGTTTCAATGTGCTCGCTCACAAAGCTGTTATATTTAAAGTTTCAATTAACCGAAAGAAACGAATAATAAAAAGTGACAGGATTTGCACAAGAAATACCCCTTTTTACCTTATGGGTACAGCAAGAAGATTTTCAACACCTTTTTTACCAAGTTCAGTGATGGCTTCCTCCGTGTATGGTTTCAGCCATTCCACAGGTCCAACTCTGCTCTGTTGGAATGTTATGCAAAATAATAAGACAGCATAACAGGTGAAATTTGAACAAACAGCTATACTTTCAAAACGCAGCCAATAATTCATATAGAACAAAAACCAGTGACAGTATTAATGAGAAAGTTTTACAAGATAGCTTACCAAAAAAAAATTGTATTATTCAGACATCAAATAAATAGCTTAACACTGATAAAACAAACAGTAAATGAAAAAGACCTGATAAGCGAGCGTGTAAGCGTTGGTTATATTTCTCTTGTCTAATTCTTCCATTATCAGATCGACGCATTCTTCCATCTCTGCCTTGTACGGATCACCAGCTTCTTCAACATATGCAAGAGGCACGCCATGTGCACTGAAAAATATTACAACCTGTAACATATATTTTTGGTTTGAAGGACGTCTTAGGATAGTTGAATAAATTGGCAGTAACCAGAGAGCTACACAAGATTTGAAAATTCTTTCTTCTACTAGAGAAAAAAATTCAACACATAGGGAACAGACACAGATCTAAGAAAAGAGAATAAACACAAGAAAAATTCAGGAAAAAATGTTTGCAACGGATTGTGAAAATAGCATAGCGAATTGGAAAAAAAAAAAAAGATAATGACTAGAAGTGGAAAGATTTTCGACCTGACTAGGGGAATCAAATTTTCCCAGCTCGTTTTGGATTAAGTTTGCCATTGCCTTTATATATCCCTCCCGCTGATACCAGGATGGTATAACAGTATGCTGCATGTTCACAAGATACTCGTCCTCTCTATGTACATAGTGAGTAAAAAAAAAGGGTAAATAATCAGTAAGATATGGTCATGGCATGTTAAACCCATGTAAGATGTGTAGTCTCACCGGAATATTCTCTCCAAGAGTCTTAGGCTTGAACCACTAGTAGATATCGAAAATTGGGGATAGAGTGGTAAGACAACAAGTTTTGTAATTCCATCTGTTTTTATCTGCAAGAAGAGATAGAAAAATAATAATAATGAGTAAGAATCACATGGTGCAAGCTCAGGTTCAAACGAGATTGTTTAAGGAATAGACAAATACACAAAGGGAGGAGCAGCAAGGGATTTGATTAGTCCAAATAATGTTTGATAAAAAAAGGACAAATACAAACGCAAAGAAAACAAATTGGGTTTGAAAGGATCAAGATACCTAGGAACATATTGAAGATACCTGTTCAATAGCTTCCTCAGTGAATGGATGCCAATAACGCATGCCAACATATACCTTTGCTGGGACGTTTTTTTCCGAAAGGCATTTGCTTATTTCTTCAGCCTGATGAACAAAAGGAGCAAGCTAAATACGTAACAGAACCAAGAACAAAGATAGAATCATAAAAGAAACTACATATGCGCAGGATCACTTATACATTTCGCATAATCTCAATAACCTTCTACTCTTAAACATTTAGATCTCCCACACAAGGCAAGAGAGTTACAAATGTAAAGGAAAATCGAAAAACTTTGCAAGGCCAAAATAGCCATCATATTCGTTGGATAGAATCATCAATTGACTGCAGTCAACAGAGACAAACTTCACCTGTGCATCAGTGATGTGGCGAAGAGGAGAACCACCACCAATCGACGCGTAACCTTCCTTGCTTTTAGGAGCCCTTGCAACGGATATGAACTGTGCCAACGGCTTCTGAAGAAACTGGAACAAGGGCGGCAATCTTATAATATCCTGCCGATAGAAACTGAATCAGCTATTGGCATTACTCAAATACAATATACATCAGAGTTCAGTTGAGTATAAAGATGTTACCGGGTCTGCAAAGAGGTTAAACAAGAAGGGTTGCACATCGTCCAAAGTCTCGGGGCCTCCAAGGTTCAATAACAGCACTCCTATTTTCTCATCACCACTGATCACCCCCGAGGATGATGAAATGTTTTTTGAGGTCACCACCGCTCTCAAAGGCAACGAATGTTTCCCGAGCAGCCGGAGTGGCGAAGTAGCAAACACCTCACTAGGTAATCTTGAGTAGTGCAGCACAGATCTCTGTGAATCGTGACTCGTTTGTGGCAACAGCCTGCATCAAACCAAAACATCAAGATTAGCCTATTCATCTAACGGTTCTAACAAGAAGTATTTGATTCCTAGTTGAAGGGAGGGAGGGGGGGGACTTACGGACGAGGACGAAACGTTGAGTAGGAGCGGGAAGACGAAGCAGATGCACTCATGGCTGGGCAGTTCATTGCGATTGAACTTGAAGAAAAGGAGAAAGGATTTGAAAAAGTAGAGAAAGCAAACTAATGGATTCTCATGGATAGTTTCGTCTCCACCACTGTGGGGGGGAAAGGAAGGAAGACAGCGTTCTCTTGTTTTCCAGATTTTTTTCTTTGCCTTGAGTGATACAGTTCTGATAAAATGAATGGCTTGAGGACGGATGACCACACGCGTCGACACAAGGCTGATAAGTTTTTTTCGACCAGATTGGTTTAAAGGAATAATTTGATAAATATCTCTTGACCAGAAAAAAAAAAAAGAGAAATATCTTATTTATGATTTAAAATCTTTATATATACTTTTCATTTTCTTCTTAGAAATCTATATTTTGTTATATATGTATTTGCTTTCCATATACACCAAATTTTCTCTGTTTAAGTTAACGAGAGACGTATTGTTTAATTTTGTAGTGTCATCCTAATTTTTAAATTATAATTCTAAATTTATCAACAATATCGAATGTTAGAGCTGGCTCAAGAAAACTATAAGCTTCGATCGCAACGATTTTTAAAGTTTTTCTTTAGATGAAATTTTAAATTCATTGATCTGTAAAAAAATAATATTTACATCTCAACCATACTATGAGCTATATAACAAGAATTAAAAATGTAAAAAACATACTATCAATTTTTTTTTTTACATATATCTTTTTTTTTGTCATTGAGTAGCATCAAATATTGTTCACAAGGCAAAGCTTGGATATGAAGAACGAAGAAAAGGAAAAGAAAACAACAACAACAGAACCAGTAGACCTCAAACGAAAAACCCAAAAGTTGGGAAATAAGGAAAGAACATCATCTGGAGAAGCCCTTCCACACGTCAAGGTTTCTGGAAAGAAATCAACGTGGAGCTGCCTCTGCTGATAATAGGGGAGCTAACCATTGAGGCTCATTACTGGCCACGTACGAATGATGACGCAAATCTCTTGTGACGCTTACTGCAATTGCTGAAGCTGCATTGTTACTCGTTACAGAGACCAACTGGAGCTTGCTTCTCATTATAGCCTGCACACTACGTAAGATTTCATAGCAATTTTTGTAGTTGAAAGGAGACAGCAGGGGGTTCTGAATAACCATTGCCGCTTCAGCCGAGGAAAACTCAAAAATCACATTCTTCAGTTTCAAGTCAACCACAGCTGATGTCGCCTAAGCTAAAGCCATTAAGTCCATTTGAACCGCTGATGAAACACAATTGAAAGATCGTCTGCTATGTAACAGAGCTTTACCATGAGCATCCCGGATAATCCAACCTGCTCCACCAAACAGAGAAGAAGAGTCCCATGACGATCCAATGTTACATTTGACCCATGAGACAGGAGGTTTAGACCATAGATGACTCTCCCCAGGGTCCACATGAAGACCTTCCCCAATCTCCTTTTTACATATATCTATGTGTAGTTTTTTTTTTTAAAAAAATTGACCGTTCTTTAACATCATATATATATATATATATATATTTGTTTATCTATGGAATAAAGAAAACACAATTCTCCAAGGTATTTTTTTCTTTGTTCATAATCATAACATATATTTATTTATGGTTTAGTTTGTGGTATGAATAAATCTAATCACGAGAACGATAAATAGAATAAACCAATTGTATGTAGGGGCTTGCAAATAATAGAAGAGTTTTGTGGTTTGGTCTAGTTAAATTAATGATTAAAACGATTATAAGTTTTTTTTAACATTGAAAATTTATGTTATTACAAACTACGAGAAATATTATATAGATGATACTATAGCCGATGAAGATTCACGTCTGATTGCATCATTATGAGTTGCCATATAAGATCTATTTCTGACGGTACTCCTTGCGTTATGCCGAAGATCTCTAGCAGCATTCTCTCCAATATTCTGCATAATTCACCTTTTCCGGAAATTGAAATCTAGACTTTTTGGTGTTAGAAACATTAATGAACCATTGGTTAAATCACTAGACCAAGGGAGCTTTCACAAACGATTATAAATTCCTTTGAAAGGAAAAAGAGAAGCGTCCGGTTTTTGAAATGTCAACTGAGTTGATTCGGCCCAACATAAATTTCGTAAATATTTGAACCTGGTTTGGTATGGTTTACAAATATTTTGGGTTTATATTATCAAGCTTAGTCTATCCTTAAGTTTTTTAGTTTTCTTTTGAGTTTTTAAATTTTTGCGGGATAATTTATTATAACATTGTATCTATTACTTTCAGTCTTAATTTTATGTTTTTCATATATAGAGTCAGTTTAAACTTTTTTTCTTTAACAAGAGTGTTTTCTACACTTTAAAACTATAATAAAAACAAACCAAATTAACAAGATAATGATGTGTAAATTAAAATTAATAATATAAAAGAACAAATTTATGTTATAAGTAGTTTAACATTCCAAAAATTATATTTTGAAAAAGATATGATTTGAAGAAAATAAAAACATTTTTCCAATTTAGAATATAACTCTTGTAATGATCAAAAAAATCAAGTACAACCCTAACTTTCATATTTGATTTGTTAAAATTTGGATTAAAATATTAAAACAATATACCAATGTTAAAATATGTTTCAACCGGAAAAATAATTCTAATTAAATCAATACATAAAATCCTAAGTTTTTCATACATGCTTTAAAAAACTTATATAATTAAATCTTAAATCTAATAGTAGTACTAATTAATAGAGTTGGACGGGTTCGGGCAGCGGACTTGAGTCTCAGTTGCCATCCCAATCCAGCCTCCCTTTGAATGGCGTCGCTTCTGTCTCCTTTCCCTCTCTTATCTCTTCAACCACCTTATCATCATCATCATTCCCTCAAAAAGGGGGTTCCTTGTCTCGTTCGAGATTCATTGTCTTCCTCCAATTCGATTCCCCAGGTGGTTGTTACCCGAGAAAGTGGCAAGAACAAACAAATCATCAAAGCCTTGGTATGCATTTTCACTGATTAATAATGTATTCGTAATCATCGCCGATTTAGCTAAAAGAAAGTTTTAATATTTGGTTTCAATTGCAGGAGAAACGAGGGATTTCATCTTTAGAGCTCCCACTGATTCAACATGCTCGGGGTCCTGATTTCGATCGCCTTCCTTCTCTACTAACTGGTAGATAGATGTCTTTGTTTACTCAAAATTTAATTAGTATTATTGCAATTAGGAAAAATGTTTTTGGCATCCTCTTATGTATTATATATTTTCTTTATTGCTAGATAAGAGCTTTGACTGGATCATCATAACCTCTCCACAGGCAGCTTCTGTCTTTCTCGAGGCCTGGAAGTAAGTAAGCCTTGTTTTGTGATTTTCTATCTCTCTTTCAGTCTGTAAGTTTGAACACTTGTTGTCCTCATTATCCTTCGTCTCAATTCCTTTAGGGCAGCTTGCTCTCCGAAAGTGAAAGTAGGTGTAGTGGGAGCTGGAACAGCCCGTATATTTGATGAACCAGTGCAAGCTTCACAAGGACAGCTTCATCTTGCCTTTACCCCATCTAAAGGTTTCCATCACTTTGACACTCCCATTTTCTTCATTTCATTTTATCTGTGTATCTTCAAACATCTACTTTATCATCAGTTTATATGGTTCTTTGGCTTGACTGTGGAGGATTATCACCTATGCATGCCCTTGTTCATTGTTTGTTCGTAGGAACCAAAGAACATATTTACCTTTCTGAGTTTGATAATTTAACTAACTTTATTTTCTATAGCTTCAGTCTCTCATCAATGTTTATGTTCTTTCTCTTTGTTTCAGCAACTGGTAAAGTCTTGGCTTCAGAGCTTCCAGACAATGTGGGCAAAAGTTCTTCTGTCTTATACCCGGCTTCTCTAAAAGCAAGCAATGAGATTGGTGTGTGCTTTGGTTTCTTGATTCGGCTGAGCTTATTGTGTTATATCTATATTGAATTAAAATATTCGGGATTGAATATTAAAAATAGAATAGACTAGACTAGGCAGTTGGAGAATACCATGCTAAGTATTGCATTTAACTAAAATGAAAAAAAATCCTTGTTGAAGATGTGTAGTTATAGTATTTCTATCAATAGGAAATGGATTAGTAAATGATTATTTTTTTACTTAAAACTTAGTTTATACTATAATATATCATTTAAACTCCATGACTAAAACAGCTTAATCTGCTTTCTGTTCTGCATATGAATCTTAGAGGAAGGGTTGTCCAGACGTGGGTTTGAGGTTCTGAGGCTGAATACATACACAACAGTGAGCAGTTTTTTTGTTTTGTTTTGGCTTAGTCAACATTTATATATGGGTTCTCCCTTCTCAGTCCCTTGTATGTGTTTATTTGAAGATGCACCATAACAGTTTCTTTGTTTTTTTTGTATGCTAGGTTCCTGTGCAAAGTGTAGATGCGACGCTTCTGCAACAGGCATTGTCTGCGCCTGTTCTTTCTGTAGCTTCACCTTCTGCAATCCGGTAGGCTTCATTAAATCAAAGTCATTTCTATAGTAATAGTTGTGAGCGCAATGTTGTTACCGGTCACTGGTATGAATATCTTTGGGTTTAGTCCATTATTTACTTGTATTTTTTGCAAGGGCCTGGATGAATTTGATTCAAAACGAGAAGCAATGGAGTAATAATATTGCCTGCATAGGAGAGACAACTGCTTCAGCTGCAAGACGACTGGGATTTAAAAAGGTTTACCACCCGGAGCAACCAGGGCTTGAAGGGTAAAATCTCTTATTATGTTGGAACATGTCAACTAATTGAGTCATCTTGTTACATAACCATGCAAATTAAGTCGTGCAGCCACTTGAATTTTCCATGGGTTTATGTGTGTGGCAGATGGGTCGACAGCATCATGGAAGCTCTAACGGCTCACGAAGAATTACACAGATTTTAAGCAACTCTAGCAGCTGGAACTGAGTACCACTCATAAACTGGACTTATGGTGGACTGTGAACTGAGGCACCTGCTTGTAAGTTAGATGACTTGAAAAAATAACCAAATGGTGGTGTTGATAATATTCCTCAGCCCCTTTGGCAGCTTTTGTAAGGTAAAAAGGTGTATATTATTGTTTGGAATACTAACTTCTTGAACGATCTAAAAACGTGATTAGTACAAAAGCAAATGATCCAATGTTGTCATTTCCAGTTTCATCATCCATAAATCATGAAATAGCAAACCACAATATTTTAGTTAGTTCAGACGTCTAACATCTTCTTCTACGACAATTCATCCATAAGTATGAGGACAGCCTCATGCTCTGATTTACACTTGCTTAAGACAACTAACAAGCTTCAATCAACCTAATGAGATCGAAAGATTGCAGATGCTCTTCCAAACAAAAAAAAAAGTACCGTTTGATCAGTGAGGATTCCAAGAACAAAAGAGCTTCATCATAAACAAATGTCATATAATGCATCCAAGCTTGACAACAACAATATAATAATAATATAAGAAAAAGGATTCCTCAATCTATTTACTCAGCTTCCTCAACAGAAGCTTCGATTCGAAGGAGAACGAATCCAACCGCAACGCCAACGAGAGTAAGAGCGTTCATGATTGCTGCAATCTTGAAAATCTCTCCGACCGCGTTACAGGTCGAGGTCAATGCTCCTCCACGACTTGTGCGTCCTTTGAGAGACATCACGACGTTTGCAAAGCACTGTTCGGTGCAGACTGGTAATCCCATAGAGACAACCTTGTTGTTCTGTGCCTTGAGACCACCGTAAGAATTTAGTCCTCTTACGTAAGAAACTTTCATCTCCGATTTCATCTGTGCCTGTCCGGACTTGAACGCAGTTCCCGTTCTTGTCCATGCAACCACCGCCGGCGCCGCTGCTGTAGCCATTCCTTTTTGCTGAAAATTTACATTAGATTGTTTCAATAATTAGCAGACAGTGAGAAAAACAAGACAGAAGAGAAGAGACAGGATACCTAATGAATTAAGTTTTGAAGGATGCAACAGAAAGTGGGTCGACTCAAGTATGAGAGAAGCAAAAGAAGGGAAGCTTTATATTTTAGAGAAATAGGAGATTGCGGATAAGGTGGGTGTGGCTGCCACAGCCACTAACGACGAGAGATAGATAGGATAATCAAATATCCGTGAACACACGTTTCTCATCGCTTCTTTTCTTATTTTTTCTCATTTTCACTTTTACAGTTTTACTCCTCTTTAATTTTTCACCGCTTTTTTTTTATTCTGCTTACGGACAAATACAAATTTTCGATGTACTAGAATCTATCTTTTCGTTTACGGATTTTGTATTTTAACATGTTTGGATTTAGGTTTTATCGTTTTTCTCATCTTCTTTTCTTAAATTTAATTTATGTGATCTGAGTAACAAAATTTTATATCTTATGTAGATCTAAAAATCTCTTCCCTTGGATCAACCCAATACTTTTTTCTGGACCAGAGCTAATTGTGTACTATACATTGCATTCTTCTTTATCGCCATATTGTACTTCAGCTCCATATGATTGATTATGAACCTGAACGTTCCCTGTCCTAAGTCCCAACATTTCCCAAACTCCGACCACTAGTGGCACCAGCTGTCCCATTCCGTTGTTTGTTATCGTGAAACTATTAATTATTTACTTATCATCTGTCAAGACAAACACTGAACAGCGTCAACAAAAAAAACATCGAACATACAAAATATTATTTACTTATTATCTGTTTCACAAATGCACTAAAGATTGTATTTCAAATTTTCGATTAAATATATAACAACATGATGACCATGTTACAGTTCTTTTTTTTGCTAGAAAATTTTCAGGAGATGTGCACAACAGAAATAATTATTATCAAGTTTGAAGAAGTTACATGGTTTAATCACAAATATAGGAAGATTACAAAAAACCTTTATAATTAAAAATGTTCAAACTTAACTCCACGTTATACAACACTGCATCATAAAACTATAATTTTTTTTTTTGCATTCAAAGTTAATATTAAAGTAAAATGATTCGTTCGAAGTTCTTCCAAGCTTGTTATTTGGGCAGTAAACCACAAACCGTGATTACTGTCTCCGATGACTGCTGGCTCCACCAGTGGACGAAGAGACACTCCCCTCGGACATAAAAGGCTCCGAATGCGATATGACCTGTTGTTGCTGTTGCTGGTGCATCATGCCGATTTGGTTCATGTCAATGAAAGATTCTGAAACTCCCCAAACTTTTACCGACTTATCCAGACTTCCACTATACACAATCCATTTTTTGTCTTTATGTTCCGACACTTCACGGTCTGCTTCTACCGCCAGACATTTTACAGGACCTGTGTGACCAGTAAGCACAGAAAGACATGTATGAATATTCGCATCTCTCTTCCACACACATATTGTCTTATCAGCAGATCCACTAAAGACAAGGCTGCCGGCAACTTCAAGGCAAAGAACAGCAAGCTTGTGTCCTTTCAAAACACCACCGTAGTTCAACTGCTTCTCTCTCTCCCAAAAGTTCACCAATCCATCACTCGAACCAAAGTAGACAGCAGCACCATTCTTACTCACAGCCAAAGCAGTGACTGCACTTTCTTGCTTAGTCAACGTCTGCATGAGCGTGTGTTTTGTGTATTTTCCTTTCTGCTCACGTTTCCACGCTTTTACCGTTCCATCAGCCGATCCGGAGAAAACAATCGCTTCGGTTGTCGAAACCACTGAGTTCACAGCATCATCGTGAGCAGGGATCGATTCTAGACATTTCGAATCAGAGATTCTCCACACCTTGATGGTTCGATCCCACGACGCAGAATACAACAGCCCTTGTTCGTCATTTAGGCTCAGACAAGAGATAGCATCTGCATGCTTGATCCAAAGCGCGGTGCGGTTCTTCTTCACCTCAACGTAGTTTCTCGGTTTGAGAGAGGCCTTGAAAATATCCTTCAGAGTAGGCAGCGTTCCAGACCGTTTGTGCAAGCTTTGGTTCTTCGGAGATACTTTCCAAACGCGGATCTTACCGTCCTGGTGACCCGTGAAGATCTTCTCCCCTGAAATCACAATGGCCTTTACCAACCCACTGTTGCATTTAAATGCGCTAAACTCCTTCAGATTCTTCCAGACACGTATGTTTTTGCTGTCGGAACCGGTGTAGAGAAGATCTTTCGTGGCCGCTAAAGAATAGATGTGGCCTTCTTCGCGAACAAGCGAGCCAATAAGGCCGTTCTGAGGTAGGTTTTCTTCGACGTTGGGCCATTGAGTTTGAGCAAATGGATTCGCTTGGTTCCAAGGAGACATCATCATTGGAGAACCTTCGCAGCTCATTCTATCGTACATGCCTGTGCCGACCGCAGATGCACTGCTGTTGCGTACGCCGTACTCTTCCTCTGTTTGGTTAGTCGTTGTGGATGCGAGATTGGGATCAGAATGCATCATATTGCCATATTTTGCTCTAGGAATACTATCCGCTTCGGCGAACATTTTCTTTAATGTATACTTAACTTCTGGTAATTTAAAAACTTTTGAATTAATTATTTCGTAAGAAAGAAAGAAAGGATATTAGATTTTTGAGATTGGAAGGGGGTTGGGTTTTCGCTTAAGAATGATGATGTGATACAAATATAGCTGTGGCAGGGAGCAATTCGAGAATGGTTGGTTAAACTTTTTTTGGTTATCGTGTCTGTCAACTTAATCTAATTCAGGAAAACTCTTGTTGATTCATCTTCCATGTTACACATCCGTTCTAACTATATCCTAGCGACTTTTTTTACTATTTGTATATTCCCTTCAAATAGATTTGTAGTTTTAAAAGGGAGGCAGCAGAGAATTACCGTTAGAATAAATGCCAGCATAAATAGAAGGAAGTGGTTATATTATTATATTAGTCTGCTTCCATGCTAAACAACTACTGGTTTGTACACCATATTTCTAGAATGCTACTAGCTATTATTGATATTATCTTTTTGGATCTGATTAAAAATAGGTAGTGGAGTTACTTTCAAATAAATAAGATCTCTTCGATAATTTTTTTATAACCAAAATACTTGGCAACAATACTAGCTTTTGGGGTTTAAAATAGGTAAAAGAGCAATCACATATTGAAAATCATTTTTAAATACATTTATATACTAAATTATAAAATCATATTTCGTTCACCTTAAATTATAGATGTTCTAAGAATTTTTAAAACTTACTTTTGCTGAAGATATATATCATCTATTAATTTAACCAAAAACTTCTAACATTACATCTAATTACTTTAGGCACTTTTAGTATGATTCTTTGGATGTAGTGTAAAGAGTTTAAAAGTAATTGTTGTTGAGATGTAAAATCCTTTTAAACTCTGAAATCTCATGATAAAATACTAACAATCCAAATACAAAATAGAAAGAGACAAAGTAGATTACAAAGTTGAGAAAATAAAGTCAATGCTTGGATCTCTTGGGAGTCTGTGAATCGTAGGCATCCAAAGAAGCAACATCCCCACCCTCCTTCTCCATCTTCTTTCTCGTCATTATTTTATTGATCTTGTTAAGCTCGTTGTTAAGTTTCTGGTCACGGTTCTGCTTCTTTGTCTTTCTACCGTCTTGCATCTTTACCCCAAACTGGAACGCTGCTTTTGGCATCGCTTCCTTCTGCTCATTATATTTTTCCCATTCCTCTTCAGTCTCAAAATCCCATCGATGTAAACCCCCTTTTGCCTGTTTCATGTAACATCAACACCCCAGAAACTGTAACTTTTCTCTCTTTCACTATTGACAAAAAAAGGGATATGTGATTGAACCAGGGAGGGAGTACATTACCTTTCCGCCCATGTCCATTTTAGACAAATCAGCTTCTTCATCGCTACCGACAACCTCATGGTTGTACTCTTGGTAACCCGGGTAACACTCTGAATAACTCTCGGAGACAAAAGTTGGATCTTTCTCCCGTGCGTCTTTCTCCCTCAACTGTTGAAGCCTTTGGTCATCACGCTTGAACACTGATCCCAAACCCCTATCTTTCTCTTCCTGAGACATTAGTTGAGGATCTTGTAAAATATCCATTTCTGGTTGGGCAACGTAACCCTCCATTCCAGGCTGTAGGTACTGCTCTTGATACCCAGTTTGCTCTGCGTATTGGTAATCCTGCCACTCTCTCGGATACTCCGCAGCCAGTCCTTGAGTATGCATTTCACCATATCCACTAATATCTTGCCATTCTTGACCAGCAGTTGGCTGTACTGGACCATACACTGGCTCAGCGAAATAAGAGACTTTCTCCTTATCCCTGGGAGATTCTTCCATGTCCTCAGAAATAGGACTCAGCGTCAAATCTTTACCGGGAACAGTGTATTCGACGCCATCACCAACAAATATGTCATTTTCCTCTGCCCTGGCAACAGGGGGTACTTCTTCTTTGTTACTCGAATCCATATGGTTAATCCCAGCGGGTAATGGCGGCGGAGGAGGAGGAGGTAAAACTTCCCTTTGAATAATGTTCTTAGATCCGTTCTCAGCCTTAGACTGATTATTGTCTTCATCATATCCATGCGCAATAGTTGACGTCTTTCCTGCATTTAAAGAAGTTGCAGAGAACGTGATTGGAAGGGGGGAAGGAATAAAACAAATTGCATAAATATTAAGATGGAAAAAAAAATTAAGATTCCTAAATGACTAGAAACAAGCCGATGTCTTCAACAAGGCATAATACAAATTTCTAAAAGGAAGTCAAAGAACCATGCCTACGTATATCGAGTGGCCACAAAAAGTATTATAATACAACTACCTTCCTTCAGAATTGATAACAAAAAGACAATAACCGAACACAACCAGACATCATAGATAATACTACTAGAATGTAGTTGAAGACTAGGAATACTCTTTAATACTTGGCTCCCACTTGTTAACTAGACAACTAGCAAATTTAGGGGGAAGGCAGAAACAATTTGAGGAGATTTTTTTAACCAGTTTGTAAGCGAGGACAGTATTGCTATTACAAAATATCTGTGTTACAATGCAAGTGTGGCTAGGAAATGCATAACATGTATGATCTTACGGTGAGAATTACCTTTGCCATCTTTTTCTTTCTTTTTCTTCTTGAGAACTTTCCCCGTGGATCCAAGGCGAAGGTATGTCATGATTTTAGCAATTCGATCAAGCACAGAACCATCAACATTGACAGTCACAAGTTCCTGTCGGAGAAAGAATAAATAGCATTAGTGCATGCTCGTGATTCAATTATCACCGCAACTGCTGCAGCGCTTTCATTAAAAAAAATTGAACTGTCTTTTTCACCAATACGAATTTCTGATCCAAGATCAGCAGGAAAAATGATGGATATATATTTTCGAAGAAATATAATTACTATATTATTTTACCAAAAACCCATTACAACAATTAATATTGTAGCTACATCAACGAAGAGGCTGCAGAGACGGACCGGAAAAGTATGCTTAATTCAATTAAATCACCACAAACATTTCATATGTAACAATCACTGTGCACAGTCCTACGAAATCTTCAGGATCAAGAAGACCAATGCAACAAGGAGTTAGAAATATACATACGTCTGGTAATGGACAGTCAGCTTTACTCCGATACAACGTGGTCGGTATGTCATGGGTATAGCCGCCCTCCTAAACTCAGCAAAAATAGTAAATCAAATTATTATGATAGAAGACTACTCAGATAATGGGCGTTTGAATAAAATAATACTGAGGTTAGCTGGCTTAACAGAGTCTTAGACACTTGTGAACCAACTAAAAAATAATTTAAAGAAAACTTCATGCATAACACTCCTGAGTAGCAATAGTATATTCAACTTTTTCCCTCTTATTTGATCTAATTTTGCAAAAGGCATGTAAGAGTACTTCCTAAGACAGGAAACTATAAAAGTAAAAAACGCATTACCATATCATAAACAAAAGTCATTCTGCCGGGAAGGAAGAGCTCATTAGACTTGATGATAGTTTGAGGTTTGACAATCCACTGGTAAACCGACTGAAACAGATAGACAAAGAGACATCACATCAAAGCTTTAATCAAAATCCCAAAACTTGCGCAAAATTAACATACCTTTGCAGCTGCAGTACGGAAAGTAACTCGTTGATCCTCCTTAGGCGCACTGTAAAAGAAAGAGGAAAAAAATTGCGGATAAGAGTCAAGTAAAAAAAAAACAAATATAATAAAAAAAACTTACCTAGCCTTCCCACCACCACCATCATCTTCAGTGTCAGGCTTCTTGTCAATCTCGCTCCTAACTTTGTTCAGCAGAGCATAATCCAACCCCTTAACCAAATGCGTATGCTCAACATCACCTACCAAAATAATTCAAACTCAATTTAAGAGAAAAAAACATAAACGTAATAATAAAAAAGTAACACACGAACCTCCAAGATACTTGCTGTTCTCTATAGAGAGCTTAAGTGCATCGGCAGCACTACACGACAAAAAGGAAAAAAGACTCAGTTAAGATGTAGATTAGAGAAACTGGAGCAATCAGGGGAAAACGAGTGTTCACCGGATATCAACAGCGCCGGGAGGAGCAACGGCGTGGAAAGAGCCGAGCTCGGAGGGATCGTAATCCGGATTTTGATTCTCCCTTCGTTCCTTAGCACGGTCTCTGTACTTAAAACTATCGGAATCTTCTGATTTCTCCTCCCTATTGAAACAAGAGAGGTAATTGTTAATTAATCATTATCAATTTGATGCGGGAAAAGAGAGGGTACGGAGATTGATTACTCACTTCCGACGAGCAGCAGCAATCTTTTCCTTGTAATTAGATTTCGAAGAACTCATTTAGATTCGATTTCGATTTCAACTTGTAAGCGATTTTGGCTGAATCACGCCTAGGGTTTACAAACTGTTCTTCTTCGATTGAGTCGGATACAATATCATCACCGACTATTTTTGTTAGCAATATTTCGGTTTGCCGTCCGGTTTACTTCGGTTCTTTTCTTTGCTTAACGGTTTAATCTATTTTTTAGAATAAACCAAAATTGACCTTGTTCCTTTTTTTTTTTTTTTTTCTGTCAACAGTTACATAATAGAGATTCATCTAGAGATCTGAGCACAACACATAAACAAAGCATCGACGATACATAAGTGTCCTTGATGATCTACTACAAGTCTACAACCATATTAGCTCTCAACACACACGTCATCATAGATTCATTTATGTACAAACAAACTATTTCTCATCGAAAAAGAAATGTAACGTAGACTGCCTCTCCTTGGAGTTTCCTTTTCCTTGCTTCTTCCTTCCGTGTTTCCCACAGCTTTTATCATCTTGCATTCTCACCACAACAGACTGTTGTTGTTTCCATGGCTTTTCTTGAGCTGAAAATAACTCATAATCTCGCTTTCTTCCACTCGACTTCCCGGTTAACTCTAACCCACCAGTCTCCACGGATTCACCTTCCTTCTTTACAGATTCAGGAGGAGATGCAACGGCTGAGCTATCTCCAACTAATGGTTCGGCTTTCTCCTCATCCACTTGTTTGATTTCATCATTGCTATCCGAGACTAGGACCCCTTCAAGTATAGGTTCCTCTTTCGGACCAGCTGGGATGGTTTCTTTGTCTCTTTCTTCTGTTTTGGGCTGCTTTGCTGAGAAAAACTTGGAGATCAAGCTGTTTTGTGAGGCCTTTAACGGTATCTGCTTACACCAAAACTGCTTGAGAACGCAGACTAGTAACACTAATAAATAAGGGGAAACTGGTTAAACCGTACCTGTTGAATACACTCTGGTCCATCAAAAGATAGTTTACCAATTGCAGAGGTTACTGGATACCATACCTGAAAAATTCAAGCTCAAGAGTATGCACAAAAACAAATCCTTGTCTGCAGTTTCATAAGGATTTTTCATAAGGTGCAAGTAATGGCTGCAGTTTCACAAAAACAAATTAAAGCTTACCAAATCCGATTTTTCATAAGGTGCAAGTAATGGCTGCAGTTTCGACGTTGAGGGATCATCTAACCATGTATCGACTGAATCCTTGTCTCCCAGTATTACTGGCATTCTGTCTTTAAGTAAAAAAATAAACAAAAAAACTCAGCGTGTAAAACGATAATTAATGTCATAAGCTAACAAGAGTTATGTAACCTTTGCAATAAAAAGAAGCATTAAACTAATATACATTGCAGAAACAGAGGTGATTCAGTTGCTTAAGAATTTCAAGATTCTCGTGCAGCAGATTCACAATTATAGATGTGTTTTTGGTGCTTATCAAATCAGATGGTAAACCGAAATAACGCAATATTACTTAGTATATTACTCGAAGTTTCATATCCATCCCTGTTATAGTCTTGAACAATGAGGAACTCAAGCTAAGGGTCCATAGAGAATATACAAAATATCCAACTTTATATGTTATGTATGATGTGCTACTAAGAATCAGAAATGAACATTCATATAACTAATGTATTTATTATAACTCACCATGGAGCCAATCCAAGGCTGACGAGGAAGCGGTTGTCAGAATCGTGAAGGTGTAAAGTGTCTCACCTGCACAGAAATGAATTCATCTCTAAGTGTTGCGTCAAGTATATATGAGCACAGATAGCCAGAAGATATTGAGTGTAAAGAGATAAGAAATTCACACCTCCTGAGTTCTGCCAAGAATCAAAAAGAGCAGCAAAGACCAAAGGCCTCTCATCCTTAAAATGGATGTAGTAGGGTTGCTTTTTTGAGCCTTCCTTTTTCCACTCATAGAACCTTCAAGATGAATCTCACTATATAAGTACTTTTTTATTACTTTGGGATATAATAGACTCAATTACAACAAGCATGTATCAAGAAAAGGTTTACACATCTACCTACAGTAACATAACATCAGAAATCATCTGAAATTTTCTTAACAGTTTTGTGATCCTAAACTCTGCAGAAATTCATTAACTAACAGAAAATTTGGAGAATAACAACAAAATTTAGCCTTGAGGTTAATTAGTAATTACACAGAATCAAAAAGAGTAAACATGAAATGAGTAGAGACGGACGGTTACTTGTGAGGAGAAAATAAGTAATTAACGATATCTTCACATACATATGAAACATGGGCTAAGAATAATAAAAGAGATAATAGAGATACCCATCAACTGCAACAAGGCACCTATTCTTTGGAAGCAATCGACGAAAAGATGCTTTCTCAGCTATCGATTCAGACCGAGCATTAAACTGCAAAAAATATGATCAGCATCAAGACAGGAATCAGAGATACTAAACAGATGCAAAACCCTAGAAGTAGCTTTTACCATTTTGAAGAAATCAGGCTTATCAGTTTTCTTAGTGAAGCCAGGGACTAATCCCCACTTCATACAGTGAACAGCAACACCATCTTTGTCTCTCCGTAGAACCGGCATATAAGATCCAGGCGCAACATTGTAAGAAGGACGATAACTGTATAAACGACAAAAACAACAGTGTTCGGAGGACCCACAGTCAAATAGGAAGGAAAACTGAAAAAGGGGAAAGAGAAAAACCATTCAAGATGAAGAAAATGGGCAGGAGAGCCATGACGGTGACAAGCCCTGCGGACATCTTCAGGTCTCAGAGTACAGCGAGCCCTGCCGCACATCTTACTATGTTCCTGTCGGAGAAGAAAACCCCTATGACAAATAGAGCCGTCAGGCCTGCTGTTCCCACTAAATCGTTAATCGAACCATGGCCCCCTTTTGGCTTGTTCAATAAATTAAAAAGATAAAAAGACGTTCGGTTTGGATCTTTTCGATATTCGAGTCTAGAGTTTCTCTCAGATTAAAGATTTCAACCTCAGGTATTTATAAATTTCGATTCTAATTTGGTTCCGGTCAGTTCAGGTTTCAAATTTTCAGTGTTAAAAATTCCAGTCATATTCAGAAATTTATAAATTTTGATTCACATTTAATTCAGATCTTTGCGAATTCGGTTTAGGATTCAAATAACATGTTTAAATTAAAAAAATAAAACTTATATATAATTAAAAAATTTCAAAATCTAAAAAAATGATAATACATTACATATAAATTTGAATAATGACTACCAAAATAAATTAATTTAACATATAAATTGATTTGACTTAAATATTTGGATATGAGTATTATTCAGATGTTTAGACATTTACTTTTGAATACTTGTATATATTTTCAAGTTTTTAGACATTTTAATATATTAAATCTAAAAATAATATATTTTAATATACAAATCTACTTCAAATACATTTGGATACTCGAAATACTTCGGTTTGTATTGGGTTTGGTTCTGAATCTCTAAATACCAAAATTTTAAATTTATTCGGATATTTAACCAATTTCGATTCGGATTTAATACTACTTTTTGGAGAATTCGTTTCAATTTTTTAGAATTTGGTTTTTATCCCCCTAGTGGAAGCTCTTGTCACTATTATGAAATTTGATTTTAATTTTTACAAATGGTTACTCCACTACAATAATTACTTTAGAGACAATTATGTCAATATACACAAATCATAGATAAATTAAGAAACTATCATAAACCATAAAAAACTCATGTCCACGTAGACATTTGTATCCCCTTTTCCTTTTTATTCATGCCCTAAAATAACATTTTGTTTTTCTTTCTTTTCCAAACTTACATCTTTTTCTCTTTCTCTCCGAGTTTTCTCAACTTCTATTAAGATTAAAGTTTATTTTCAAATCAATCGATCTTCTTCTTAAATCTTCAAATCATCACCTACTTTATTTTCGACACCAATCATATGGTAACCTCATCCTCCACTTCAATCCATCTGTGTCACCATCACAACAATAACTTGATGTTTGAAACACCATGGATGCGAGTGAATCATGGATTCAAAGAAAGCCAAACCTCCAAACATGTTCTCTTGGATATTTATTCCAAACGCAATTACTATAACTTTTTCTCCAGTATATGTATCTTTGAGTTGAACTTTTGAAATTGAAAATCAATAGTTAAATTAGAAAATGTGATAACACTTACAAAGATAACGATTAACTTAGAACAATAACCTATTTAGTAGCATCTAACAAATCATGTATCAGCTAAAGTTAGTTATCTCTCGACATCTCACCAACCATTGTAAAAAGTGTCTTACAAGTTAGATAACAACTAACTAAACATGTACAAGCTAATTATAAAGTTATCATGGTAACCTATACGTTTCATCTAACAACCACGTATCATATGAAAAACTGTTTTGTAGCGCAAGAAGTTTAACGCTAAGTTTTACTGTAAAATGTTATATAGATTGTTAGTGGACAACTTGTTTTTTAGAAAAAAACTTATCATGTACCGAAACCAATAATCGTAATGTAGTATGTCATTTAAAATGTAAAACATATGTTATATGTAATTAATTGGTTTTGCATATAATACAATAATGATTAACCGTAAAGAATATATACATTAAATAGATAATGATTAAGTTAGTTCAGTAACCAATCTTGTAGCATTTAATCAAATATGTATCAGCCAACACAAGCTATTTATAAACATCTTACCCACAAATTAAAAAAACGTCAACATCTTTTGTAACAGTTAAAGAAAAATATATCAGCTAACGGAAATATATTATGTAAAAATTAACAAATCATATATCGAGCCACACCTATTTGAAACATCTATCGAACAATTTTTAAATCATATGGCACCACCTGTTGGTAACAATTATCTCAACGTGTATATGCTCACAAGGCTTAACCAAACATGTTATATAGCAAAAGGGTACTCATAATTGAAATGTGAAATTCAGGTCATCATCAACAAATTTAAGAAGAACCAACTTTTTCTTGATTATACAGTCCATTTATATGGCCATGTGTTTTTACCAACATGTATGCATCAACACGTGAATTGAAGAGATCTCTCATGTATGAGTCATGGACTCGCTTTGAACCTTCAATATCGTGGTCAACATAAAAAAAACTAACAAAAATGCTGTTTTGGATGAACTTGTCGATGAGATAATTTTATTGGATCCATAACGGTGGAAAGAGAAAAAAGAAGAAGATTGTATTTCTAAAAAAAAAATAGTGTAATAAAAGATTAGGGAAGATGAAGAGAGAAATAATATTATTATTTGGTAAGAGATTTTATGGAGATACTAAAGGGAGAAGGAAGAAGTATGGATAGGGGCTGACAGGGCTGTGGCTGGGGCAAAGACAAGTGCAAGAACAATATTGGAATTTAGAAATATCAATGGTGTTTAGAGTAATTAACTAATTATGGATTTTTCTAGGTATATGAGACTTGATTTCTTTTTATTTTATTTTTTTTTATTTTTAAAGAGAATTCTAAATATACTATGTCTCTCATTTTTTATTAATTATAATTTTCAGCTTTTCAGTTAAAACTAATTTACTCAATTATTTATTTCAACAAAAATCTAACACAACTATTATTTAACATAAGTTCAACTTTATCGTATAGTAAATTTACTACTTGTTATGAATAAACAAACAAAAACATCATATTTTATAAAAAAAAACACCATGCATATATATTTTCTATAAGTAATTAAGAAAAATATTTTGAAGTAAAAATCATGTTATTTATTTTTGATTCTTCTTAACCGAGCTAAATTTTTTAGAAATAATTATTTTAATGTTATTTGATCTATAAATCTAATTAAATGCAAATAATAGTTGAACTGTGATATTAATTAGTTAATATTAATATATATAAAATTTATTTTGGTAAAATATAATAATAAATAAAAGTTAAAGACTAATTTAATTTAAAACTTTCATTCCAAAAAAATGAGGATATAAAACGTATATTAATTTGAAACAATACTGTTCAGTATTTTATTTTGAAGCAAAAAATTAAATAATATTGAAACAAAACTTATTTCAGAATAAATCAAAAAGCTAAGAATGAAGGGTTAGGGATGGTCTTAGCTAATTGCCTAAGGGCCTGACTGGTTCAAACGCAGCGGTTGCGGTTGCGGTTGCGGGCGTTTGCGGATGCGGGTGGTTGCGGGTTTTAGCTGTTTTAAGAGATTTGTACGACTGGTTCTGCGGTTAGAAATTGGTGCGTTTGCGGGATACTTATGACTGGTTAACTACCAAATACAACAGCGGTTAAATAATAAATTAACAATATTTACATTTTATATAATTATAAAAATATCAAAAATCATAATATTATAATAAATATGTAAATTATATTTTCAAAGTTATAGTTTTAAATTTTTAAAATTATAGAAAATATTTTTATTTTAAAATTTTATAATATTAATTAAAATATAATAGATATATTTTAGTATTTTTATAATTCCATTTTAAAAAATTTATTGAATATTTTTATTTTTGTATTTATATGGTTTTTAAAAAAAAAGAAAAAAAAATTATCCTCCCGCAACCGCCCGCAACCGCAAACGCTAGCTGGAACCAGCTTTTGAATTTAAGAGGTTCGGAGCGGTTTGAAGCGATTTGTAGCGGTTTATATGATTGTTTCGAAACGCTGTCAACCGCTACCAACCGCAAAAGCTGCGTTTGCGGGTGGTAGCGGAGAAACCAATCAAGCTCTAATTCTAATTTGTTTGGTTGATGATATACAATGAGAGTTCCCTGCTTTTTATTATTATTTTTCAATTTTATTTTCATGAAAATTATGAAAGACAGACAAGTGGAAAACAAGTGTTTTAGGCATTGGTCCAACAGACCGTCAGAAAATGGTCGCATAAAACCCTAAGAGCATGATTAACCCAAAAACCCTACTAGGGTCTCTTAGTGAGTTTTTTAATAATAAATGTAAGTTAAGAATTTAATTAAGAGACATCATCATTTTCCTCCTCCAATGCTAGTCTCTTAATAAGGGTTCTTAAAAAATGCATTATCTCTTCTATTAGTTCATAATCACAAACCAACAGAAAACTAAAGCCAACATTATGAAACTAGTTTTCAGAAAATGAATAACATTGTAAACGAATGCAAACATTACAAGCAAAGATGAGCAAACAACAGGAAACCTTTTGCAACATGAATACATGATGTTGAAACAAGCCAGAGAAAATTTCTGAAAGGTGTACACAAAAGATCTTCTTTAGGTTTTATAAAAGACATCCACAATTACAAAATCACAAATCGAAAGTGTGTTGTTACCTTCAAGACCTTGAGCTTCATGCTCCCGTAGAGGAGACCCACGCTAAACGCCGAAGCACGAGCCACCTGATCAAACTCGTCACCATCTGCTACATGTGCCGTGTCAAGCTTCTTGTAAGATGGGTTTAGTTATCTGCAACAGACATGAAAAAGCAGTCAAACCTTGTTCACAATCAGAGCATGTAACAAAGCTAGGAGAAAAGCAAGAAACTCACATAGTTTTTTTTTCAATCAAAGATGAAACCTCACATAGCTTAACACACATGTACATATCATGGTACATGTACTTGTCAATCTTCTTTGACTCTTAGTATTTCTTCAGGCGAGTGGATCTTGGTTGGTTTCCTGATGATGAAACCATCCTTCACAAGCTTCTGTTCTGACCTGTAGTTTTTTTCAAAAACAAAGCAACATCCTTTTAAAAAAATCAGAGATTAATATCTATTCTATAAGCAATACAGTAATCAATTAGGAACTCAGGCAAATAAAAATGATGCAAGTATCAAAACCCATATATACTATGATCAACTTAACAAGAAAGCAGAGCAAGTAATTTTTTGAATGTTGCTATTAGTTGAAACGAATGTTGCTATAATGAGTTTCATTCCATCATTCAGCTTTTTACCATTCGAACTGCAAACAGAGCAAGTTATCACAAACATTCTAACACCAAACTGCAATCACATCAAAACAAAATGTCAAAGTCTCTGAAGATTCTTTCTTCTTATACAAAAACATTGTACAAGCTACGAAGAGCAGAGGTTGTGTAAGTACCCAATCCGCAGCAGCCTGAAGGGTAACGTGATCACCCCATTCTCCAACGATGGCTAACGCTCTGTGGGTGCTTCTCCGATCTCCATTTCTCTAACGATGGAGGCGGAGACGGTGGAGATTTCTTCTTACGCTTACGGCGAGAGAGATCGGAGCTCGAGCTCGTTGCCGTCTGATGATTAGAAAGCGGAGAGATGGAGTCCATTCAATCGCTGATAAAGTCAGAGGTGATGGATCGGAATCGAGGATCTGTATTAGACGAATCGAAATTTCAAAGAAATGAATATAATCGAGAGATGACTAATGATTAGTTTTTACCTTTTTTGTGGAGAACGGAACAGAACGGAGGAAGAAGAGATGAGGTACAACAGCCACCAAGAGAGAAAGAAATCAGAGAGCCATCTGATGTGAAGAGAATTCACCGTCGAGAGAAAGAGAAAGAGAGAAAGCAGAGAAGAGAGGCACGGAGAGAAAGAGACGAAACTGCTGCAAACTTGGACACCTGTCTCACAAGAGACGTTCCTTGCTTCTCCTAATTAGGAGACGTGTCTTTGATAAATCAGTATTTTTCTTTTATTTTTAATGCTAAATAACATAAGAGACTTGCTTAAGGCACCCCGTTAATCCTGCTCTAACCACAACACATACTCTTCTTCTTCTACTCATCACGAAATGGCGACACGAACGGACACTGCACCTGTCTTCGATCTCAATGACTTCCCCAGAGACATAGACCAAGAAGACAGCGACTGTTACATCTTCCCCGCCCCTCTCTCCTCCCGCGGCTCCACAAAACGCGAAGCCATCTCCGTCGAGAGTTACGACCGTGATCGCAGCCTCAGAATCAAATCCGAACCGCCAATCTTCATAGATCTCGATCAATACAACGGCGGCGAAGAAGAAGGTGACGACGATCTCATAATCCTCCGTTTCCCTCCACCAGCTCGCAAATTTCTAGAGAAAGGCCAGTCCTCGAACAGCAAGCCCCCCCGGAGAAGACCCCTGACCTTCTTCGACTGTGAGATTTGCGTCGAATCAAAACCAACGGTCGAGTCGTTTCGAATCAGCGGGTGCCCTCACTCCTACTGCAGCGATTGCGTCTCCAGATACATCGCCGCTAAATTACAAGACAACCTGCTCTCCATCGGCTGTCCTGTCTCCGGCTGTACGGGGCGCCTCGAGCCGGATCAGTGCCGTCCCATCCTGCCGCGGGAGGTTTTCGATCGGTGGGGAGACGCTCTCTGCGAGGCCGTGGTGATGCGTTCGAAGAGGTTCTACTGTCCGTACAAGGACTGCTCTGCTCTGGTTTTCTTGGACGAGGGCCAAGACGGCGGCAACATGAAGGAATCCGAGTGTCCTCATTGTAATAGAATGGTGTGTGCAGCGTGCGGGACGCAGTGGCATCCCGAGATTACCTGCGAGGAGTTTCAGAAGCTGGCTGATAACGAAAGAGGGAGGGATGACATTTTGCTGAAGAAAATGGCGGAGTCTCACAAATGGGCGAGATGCCCTTCTTGCAAATTCTACATTGAGAAGTCTCAAGGTTGCTTATACATGAAGTGCAGGTAACTTGTCCTTCTTCTTTTTTTTGATCTTAATAATGCAATATTTTAATGACAGTTCTGAGCTTTTTAATACTACTTGTGTGCAGGTGTGGGTTGGCTTTTTGCTACAACTGTGGAACACCATCTAGGGACCATACTCATTATTGTTATAGTTGCAAGCGTTGACGTATTAGATTTTTTAGTATGTATTATTTTATGATTTATGGATTTGGATTCTCTGTTTGGCAACAATCTAGCATTACAATTCTCTTTGGATCATCCTTATTTATATATGGAATTATCTTTCGCACCAGTAAGTTCGTGTTCACTTGGGGATGAATAACAATTTGAGCCTTTTTTTTTTGAACGAACTACTTGATTAATAAAAGAGAAAGTTACTCTCCACCAGGAGATATTACAACCCGGCTTAAGGGTCTGCAACAACATTATCCAACCGAGGGGTGAAATAAAAGGAGATGGATTCAAACCTAGCACTCAAAACTCTAATATCAAACAGCACGCTCTGTTGTAAAACTGTTGAGGAAGAAGAGTTAAGGAGGTTGATGAGAGACTTCGAATCAGAGAAGATATTCAGCTGAGAGAAATCATTAGTGACTGCATCCAATAGAGCAGCCTTTACCGCGAGAGATTCTACCACTATGGGCGCAGCTACGTGACGTCGGTTAGAGGAATGGTGTTTCAACGCAACACCAGAGGGTCTGTAAAGCAATTAAGGCCAGACAGAATAGGACGCACCGGCGCATGATAGGGGAGTCGGATAACAGAGTGCTTGTTAGCCTGAGAAGCTTCTTCCCAGCTACGAGCATCTTTTAGAACTTTTAAGACCAGCTCCGACTCAGAACATTACTTATCCTCGAAAATCAACTTGTTGCACGCCTTCAACAGATGTCAATACAACAGAGGATAGATTGGAGTACTTCCAAGTCCCGTAGGTGGGAGGTTTATCATTCTAGTGTTGCTAATAAGCAATTCCCTCATGGAAGACACATTATCTGCATCGGGTTTGAGCCTAAGGATAGGAAGTGAATATGGAATACATAATTTATCTTTGTTTCCAGTGTAGTGGTTGCAACATGTTGACTACTGATGGACAAAGACGCAAAGATGTTTGGTTGTAAACAAGAACAATTTCTGAATGTTGATTCTCCTTATTTTCTAAATTTCTGTTCACTGTTTAACAGGGGTTACAAGTTATCGTATACACACAGAAGGCTCATTTGGCTACTTCATCAATTATCTCAAAACAGACTGCTTGAAATGAAAATTATCATGTCCTAATCTTTGGAATAGATTTATGCAAATAACTCAAAACTAGTTCGTAATAAGAAAACCTACTCTGAAAAAGTAACCGAAGAATCCACTTTTCCTATTTTCTTGGCTCTCAGCCGGAATTATTTTCCGGTGCTCTAGTTACCATATTGAGTGTTTCCCTTTTTGGTTCTGGTGATCCCTTTGTTTCCCTATAATTTTAGTGTGAGCCTTTTTGTTTGAAAATTGAAACAGATCCGGCTTTTTCTTCTTTCAGTTATTGTTTAGCCATGCCTTCAATCAAATATGCTTCTGAAGATGCAAATATTAGGTGGACAGTTTGAACCAATTGGAAGTACAGGAGGATCTGCTACAACCAGTATGCGAGCAGAATGATTGAGATGTAGTAGAGCTGAAGACTTGAAAACTGAACCGATAGCCAAGTTGGAGACAGTCTAAAGATCACTTGGAGAAAAAACAGCTGGATCACCTTGGACGGTCCAAGGGAAATCTCGTCGTGGAAATTTCATAAAGGCTTAGTAAATTATTTAGGGAATTTGTCACATTTGGAGATTCTGAAATATGTCTTTGGGAGGCTAGGTTAGGCGATTGGCTATTAGGTATAAATAATCTTCTTTAGCATGTGTATTAGGGTAATCACTCGAATTATATTTTTAGCACAAGTGTGGGTCTTCATGAAATTTTAAGGTGAGTGAAAAGCACAAAAAAAGGGTTAAGAAAAGGGGTTCTAAGAGCATCTCCAATGTAAAACTTTATTTTTTCCTTTAAAATAGAGTAAAAGTGAAAATAGAGTAAATTTGCTCCAACCCTACTTTATTTCCCACTCCATAATGGAGTGATGAACAAAAAATAAATAGTTTACTCCATTTATGGAGTAAATTTCATTATGGAGTGAGATACAGAATTGGGTTGGAGCATTCCTTACTTCATATTCACTTTTACTTCATTTTAGAAGAAAATATGGAATAGGGATGGAGATGCCCTAAAGATGTTAAAAAAAAAAAAAAAGGTTCTGTGAGGCTATAACAAAAAGTCAAGAGTGTCTTGATCTCGTTGAAGTTATATTTAAAAAGAGACTTGTTCATATTAAAAAAATTCTAATATATACATATATCTTTATAGATACATACATTGTTTACTTTGTGTTACAGTTTCAACTATAGCTCTTGCATTTACAGGCATTAGCGTTAATGCAATTTCTAATCTAAACAGTCACAATATGCCTAAATTTATTTTGATAAGGAAAAATTCAGTACAAATAACACAAAATAGGCTAAGCATGGTGCATTACAACATTATAAAACAAACCTGTACATATTAATACTCACCTGGTATCCTTGTTCGAAAACGTGTTCTCGGTGGCCTGATACTCACCGGAAAAGTGTGCACGGTGAGAGACTGTGGCGTTTTGGCTTGATTCGGTCAGTTAGTAAGAAAAAATAAAAGACCATTATTCTTGTAATTTAAAGCTTGAGGTCACAAACTAGCTTATAAATCTGTTAATTTTAAGTTGAACCCACAATATCAACAATAAAAACAGCAAAATCACAAGTAAAAAGAAAAGGTGATTGTGAATTCGTAGTCAAGAGGTTGAAGACGAAGATAAATTGGTAATTTCTTAGTTCATTTAACCTAAACCTGATTCTTTTTTAAAAAAATGGGCAATTCTACTTTCGAAAACGAGACTTCTACCAATTATAGCGGACCTCTACCCACACACCGCACGTCAAATTTGGAATAGATCAAATTTGGTATATATGCACATATTTAACATATAATAGATAAATTTCTTATGTTTCAAAAAAAAAAAAAAAAAAGAAGATAAATTTCTTAAAATTAATTTCCGATTAATCTTTATGTAATCTCTAATTTTTTTTTTGGTGTTAGGTCCAATCCGAACGTAAAACATATGAGGAAGGCCTAGCGTATTTCTGAATAGGGCCTAGTATAAATAAAAATGTCCTATGGTGTAGTTATAAACTTGGAAAGTGTCACACCACCTTGTAATATTCTCTAATAAAAGTTTGCTACTTTTTCTTTTGTTTATAACCCAACCGAGTTCAAGCCAAATTAAACCAAAAGAATTTAGATTTATTTGTGGTTTGTTTTTTAACCCTGAAAAGCTCAATCGAACATAACCAAAAATCCAAATTATTGGTCCAGTTTCTAATTTGGAATCTGCTAAATTTATTGGTAAACTAATTGTGGTTTTGTGATTTGACTTGTGAGTTATGAGTTGTGACCCAGCGGAGGGGAGAGTAATATAAATTTCTGACTTGTGGCACATGATGTAAGACCAAGATTGTAGGCTTGAAGCACGTTCAAAAACATTGTTTATATCGCTACAGACTTGTCGATTAGCTCCACCTAAAGAAGCACCGCATATTCTTATATGATATTCAAACATGTACTAAATCTTCTCGAAGCCTAATAATTATAAACGTACAAGCATTTTATTTTGTTGTTGTCATCGAGCAGAAAAATAATTTAATGATTTTTAAAAATAGAAAAATATTGCAAGATTTTAAAAGATCATATGATAGAGGCCAGCACGTTGTCTTGTTGCAGGCTACATAAATAATCAAACAACTTAGCAGATACACATCTAACGGCCACATTTTCATCGTTGAGCTGATCATTTTATCTCCTTGTAAGAGAGTTTCACCATTCCTAGTTTCCTGATAAATCGTTCCTTCGATCTTCATTCTCTGCTTTTCATATAACTTGGGTCTCATTTCCATCAAACCTTCTTTTCTGGACTACTTTTCATGTCGGGTGACCATATATCATTTTCTCTTCAACTATTCAGGTAAGCATTTTACTTTTATTAGCTTTCTCAGATCTTTTGGGAGTAATTTACGAGTAGCACTCATTCATAATCTCTCGATGAGTCCATCTGATATTTCCTTTTATTAGTCAACGAATCCAATCTTATTAATGAGCTAAGAACAAAACCATTATCTTATTTATTTACCGATTCGAAGATTGAAAAGTAATCATATTAGAATGAACATAAATGATGGTCGATCCTCTTTTCTGTTTTTCTGATTGAATTGATTCTATATTTTGAGATGACAGTAGAAGTCGAATATATTTTTTTCTTTCTTATAAAATATACTCCCTCTGTTTTTTTTATATGACATTGTAGAGTATGAAGCACCCAATACAATACCTTTTCTATACTCATCATTGTCACTATATTTTGCATTGTCGATTTTGGAAAACGTCAATTATATTGAAACAAAAAAATGATTATAAAACGACAGTTATACCAGAAATGAGGGAGTAATAAATGAAGAGAGATTATTTATTTTATTTATTTTAGACAGATTGATTTTTTTCCGTCATTGATCACTTTTTACATGTATAAAATTACAGAACAAAAAGGTTTGAACACTGAATGAACAAACAAGTCCGGAAAAAAAAAATCAACGAGAAATGTCAGAGTTGATGACTTTGGTGCTGTGTAGCCGGCGGGAGTAGAGTAAGAAAAGTAACATAAAAACATTAAAAAAAAAAAGAAAAAGAAAAATGCAAGAGGCTGTATTCCTCTTCAGCGAGGAGAATCTAAACAAGGGGCAATCCTCAGGGGGTCGTAGTGGCGGGGCCACCAAATATAAACAGAGTTCCCGCCGCGTGGTCCCCACGACAAACTGCGAGCTGAGTGACGGGACGGCCGAGATTAGAATAGTAGAGAAAGTTTTGAAGAACGGTGACCTTTACAACGGAGGCTTATCGGCGGGGGTGCCTCACGGTACAGGGAAGTATCTGTGGTCGGATGGTTGCATGTACGAAGGGGAGTGGACACGTGGCAAAGCGAGTGGGAAAGGGCGTTTTTCTTGGCCGTCTGGAGCTACCTACGAGGGTCAGTTCAAGGATGGTCGAATGGACGGCGAGGGAACGTTCATAGGAATCGACGGCGATACTTACAGAGGGCACTGGCTTTGGGGGAGAAAGCATGGCTACGGAGAGAAGAGGTACGCGAACGGAGACGTTTACCAAGGGAACTGGAAGGCTAATCTGCAAGACGGTAGCGGACGTTATGTGTGGTGCGATGGGAATGAGTACGTGGGAGAGTGGAAGAACGGTGTTATCTCTGGGAAAGGGATCATGACTTGGGCTAACGGAAACCGTTACGAAGGGCTGTGGGAAAACGGAGCTCCGGTTGGGAAAGGGGTTTTGAGTTGGAACGAGGAGAAGACGAGTAATAATAATCAGTTCGGTGGGTGGGGGAGGAAGAACAAAAAGAAAGATGATGAGATTGTGCAGCAGCAAAAGCTCTCTTCGGTAGAGACTTTGTCAAAGAATACAAACTTTCCGCGGATTTGTATATCGGAACTGGAGGATTCGAACACGTGTGATAATGTAGAGGCGGGGTCGATGTTGAGTCCGTACACGAGCGAGTCAGATACAGGTGATAACGAGTATGAGTGGGCAAGGAGCCCTTTGCTTTTGGAGAGTGGTGGTGCCATGAGTTCGCAGCAAAGTCCGAGATGGCTGGATGAAGGGGATGTAAAAAAACCGGGGTATACGGTTACTGCCGGACATAAAAGTTATGATTTGATGTTGAATCTACAGCTTGGCATCAGATATTCTGTTGGCAAACATGCTTCGGTTTTGAGGGAGCTTAGGCATTGTGATTTTGATCCCAAGGATAAACAATGGACCAGGTTTCCCCCCGAAGGATCTAAGTGTACACCTCCCCATCAGTCCATCGATTTTAAATGGAAAGACTACTGCCCCATTGTGTTTAGGTACGGGAGAAATATAATAGGAGTTGAGGGACTCTCTTGATAAAAAAAAGGTTTAATTTTATCTAATGGTTCGTTTATTGTGGTCAAAACAGGCATCTAAGAGAGTTATTTACTATAGATCCAGCGGATTACATGCTCGCTATTTGTGGAGATGAATCTCTTCGGGAATTTTCTTCTCCTGGAAAGAGTGGAAGCTCCTTTTACCTGACTCAAGACGAACGTTTCATGATCAAAACCATGAAGAAATCTGAAATAAAGGTAATTTTGCTTCACATTGCTTTAGGGCCATAATAATAATATGACCTGAGCTTTGTAAACCATCATTAGGTGTTGCTTAAGATGCTCCCAAATTATTATGAGCATGTCTCCAAGTACAAGAACTCATTGGTCACCAAGTTTTTCGGGGTGCATTGTGTCAAACCAGTAGGAGGCCAAAAGGTATGGGGAAATGTTCTTTTGTTACGTATTGTTGATGTCTTGATGAGATCAAATAAAAACATTATTCTTGTTTTGTGACCAAAAAATAAATAAATTTATAACAGACTCGGTTCATAGTGATGGGAAATCTATTTTGTTCGGAGTATCGTATACACAAACGGTTTGACCTGAAAGGTTCATCGCATGGCCGTACGATTGACAAGGATGAAGGTGAAATCGACGAGACCACAACACTCAAAGACTTGGATCTCAAGTATGTCTTTCGACTCGAGACCTCGTGGTTTCATGCCTTTATCAACCAAATCGACATCGACTGTGAGTTTCTTGAAGCTGAGCGGATTATGGATTATAGTCTCTTAATTGGTCTCCATTTCCGGGAATCTTGCTTGCGTGACGATATTTCCTTGGGGATCGGTATTAATCATTCAGACATTTCTTTCAACTTATTTCAATTTGTATTTTTAAAAATAAAATAAATTTCTACCTTTCTTCTGTTAACTGAGAAATTAGTTACTTTATTTATTTAGGTCGAAGAGATCAGGAAGACAAATTGATGAGAGGATATAATTCGCTTCCGAATATGGACTCTGTCACGCAGACTTGGTACCTTCTCTTACCAATTTATTTTGGATAGATAAATACAAAACATCCCTGATATATTATTCTTTATTTTAAAAAGATGTAATTTTTTTAAAAAAAATTACATATATTAAAAATATATTAAATATTGATTATCAATATATTATTTTTTTATAGTTAACTATTTCCATAACTTTTAACAGATATAATTTTTATGAACATAAATTATCTTTTTAAGTTTACAATCTATCATTAAATAATGCATTAAAATGTAAAAGATAGTTTTTACAATTTTATTTTTCTAAAACTTGGATATTTTGGAAAGGGAGCAAGTGTATTTGGGAAACATTACAACATGTAAGTTATGTCATGTGTCATCATTAGAATGATTATTAATATTTTAAAAAAAATAAATTGGTCAATCTAAAAAAATATTATACTTCTTATTAAATAACTTTAAAATTAATTAGTAATCTTTTAAAAAATTAATTATTTCCTAAAAAAAAAACTATAGAATTACTTAAAATCATTAAAATATAAATGACAATTAATGATTTTGAATAATAAATATTTAAAATCCTTTATCGTTTTTTAATTTTATATTATTAAAACAAATTACACAATCACATTAACTATATAATAAAAGTTAATTTTTTCATAATGTTATATTTAAAAAATTAAAATAATTATAAATTACTAAAATTGTTAAAGTCTCACATTGAAAATTTTATGATCAATAGTTTTAATATTTTGTATAATATTTGTCTTGACAATATTTGTCTTGCATTGAAAATGTAGTAATGGACCATTAATTAGACTTGGGGAAAGTACACCCGCAAAAGCAGAGCAGGTGAGCAGATTTGAGGAAGAAGCGTGGGAAGATGACAACATTGACAACTCGAATCCAAAGAGTACAAGGAAGGAGGTTGTTGACGTGATCCTGTACTTCGGTATTATTGATATTCTTCAAGACTATGATATCACTAAAAAGTTGGAGCACGCCTACAAGTCACTCCATGCAGATCCCACTTCTATATCAGCTGTTGATCCCAAGCTTTATTCCAAAAGGTTTAGAGACTTTATAAACAAGATATTTATTGAAGACAAATGAGAAAATATAATATGCAACAGCTGCACAAGTTTAAAGACCAAGAATCTAAAGATCCACCAAGAGTTATATTGTACATTGGAATCTCTAGGCATGTGATTGGTATTTAACCTTTTGGCTTTTCAATTCTGAATGTTCAAAACGTGTAGGCCATTAAACACCATGAAATCAAACACCTAGTAATGTTGCTCGATTTCAGGATGTTGAAGAGATTGCCTGCGGCTGTTTTAACATGATTTTATTGGGAGGGGGAGGGGGGGGGGGGGGGGGGGGGGGGGGGGGGGGGGGGGGGGGGGGGGGGGGGGGGGGGGGGGGGGGGGGGGGTTGGGTCATAAATTTTATAATTTACAATGGCTTATTTTTCCTCATTTATTGGAGAGAATAGGTTTTTGGTGCTTTCTCAATTTTCTTTTTGAATAGTTCTTAAAATTTATTCAGAAAAACACTTTTGTACAGATTTAGCTACTTAAAAAACATAGCATTAATTGTTTTTTTTTAAACATAGTATATTATGGAGAAACTAAAGTCTTGTAGCAAGCCATGAATGAAGTTGTCCATCATACTTTCGGGTTTCGAGTAACATTGACTGTGAGGCATTGTTTCCTGACCTGCATGTCAAGCATCTTCACCATCGATGCGGTTAGAGTTTGGAGAGCTCCATGTCTTCTGTTATTCGGTTCACGCCAAAGTGAATAAAGAGTGATATGGAAAATATATCTCAAGAGGAAAAAATGCTTTGTTTCTTGCATTGAGTCGATAAGAAACCCAATTAAGTCTTCCCAGTGCATAGTATACCGCGAGAGGAGAACACTGGCTGAACATACTTCTTGAGAAAAGTCGTAATTAAAAAAGAGATGGTCTCACGATTCCGAATAGTGTTGGCAGAGAATACACATAATAGGGTCAGAGCCGGTATTGGGCAAAGCCTAACGAAACATTGGCTTTAAGTCCTCAATTTTTTTGAAAAATATTACATAGAAAAAGCTTACTGTAGGGTCAATACCCACTTCCACGCAAGCATACAGTCTGCAGTTGTAACCGATTATGCATGGCCATTGGCCAGCCACGTGAGGAAATCATATTTTGGATTAGCATTAGCAAACCATACACACGAATACCAGCTCACTATTGGTGCAATACTCCTCAAAAGATTGTAAGTATTTTTGTTTGTACTGAATTGTCTTATGAAAGTCTCTGCATTATGTTTCCATAAAGTAACATCATCACCTACGGTCATTTTCATACGCGCTGTTGGTTCAGAGCTTCAATCATACCATAGATTTCCAATCTGTGTTGTCTTGTCCGACGAGTTAGAGTAGTTGTTACACTTGCAGTCAAAGAGATTCCCATATCAATGCATCTCCTCACTCCAACAAGGTATCGGACAGGGTTCTCAAAAGTCTTATAGCTTCTCTTCTAATCTCTTTGATCATCAATAAATATGTTTCAAATAACTTACTATCGAATTCAATATGTAATGGAATCCGTGCATGCTTCCAGTGCGTGCCGATCTCATATTAAACAACATTCCCGGTTTAGGCTTGAGAAAGTAAAACACTCTAATTTATGTAAACACCAAATCAACCATCTACAACAAGTATAAAGAGGTGTGCACGTACTCACTTTGCCGGCTTCCAATTAAATAATATAACTGAAAGCAGCTATTTGTTATACGTTATAACTGTTATAATTCATGGAACCGAAGAGTTTTAGCATCCCATTTACTAATTACTATATGTAGTTTCTTCTCTACTTTTCGAATAAAAACCATCTATTATTGCAATTTTTGTTAACAATAGAAGTTTCGGGTTTTTTACTTATAATTTCTAGACTTAGAGTTGGTTTTTACATATTCCGATTTAAATAATAATCTTGTGTATCAAATTTTGTTTTAATCCAAGACCATTAGACCTACCGCTGATAGGTTAATTCGCATTTTCTTTTCATCTTTAGTATTGGTTTATTTATAATTCTAAAAATCATAACTCCAGAATAAATAATTAAATGGAATATGCTAGGAAGAACAACGAAGCAGAGAAATTTTTTTAAATAAAAAGAAGAAAAAAAAACTTAAAAGAGGTTATTTATAACTTAATGTATCTGTCGTTAAATCTGTTGAATAGTTCTAACAAAACACAATCGTTACAAAAGTCAATTGGGTTCCCACGAAACGGTGGGGCCCTTCGTGACCAGGTCTTTTAACATGAGCTCTTCTTACTCCTTAGCCTATAATTGATATCATTTTGTAGGAATGTTTTTCTTTGAGAAATATTTTGTAAGAATGTCCGAATGAAAGATTGTCTGAAATTTCAGGAGAATCAAAAAGAAGATGGGAAAAGGCTGGTTGGCATGTGTCTCGGTTTCGTGTTTATCATCAGGAAAAGACAAAAAACAACAAGTTTGTTTTCAGATTTTACTCTATATATATCGTCATAAATCTAATGCATATAATAATGATTATGTAATCTTTGATTCGGTTTTTGATTTTTGAAGAGACCAGAGAAAGAGAAGAAGAAATGGTCTGGGAGACAAAAGAGTAGAGAATCCATTGAGTTCTCTGAGGAGAGGACTTCTCCGATTGACCCTTCATCTTCATCTATAACTCGGCCGTCTCCTTATCCTCCTCCCTTGCCGGATTTCGCTCCTCAGCCATTGTTGCCACCACCATCCCCTCCTCCTCCTCCTCCTCTTCTCCATCCTCTTCCGGCATCTGCCAGCAATGAAGAAAATGGTGGTTCCAAAGAAGCAAAGACTAGACAAGCTCTGGCTCTTGCATCGGCTGTTGCAGCCGAAGCAGCTGTGGTGGCTGCGCATGCTGCCGCGGAGGTTGTACGTCTCACGAACACGACATCCACAAATCAAGTTAGGGAATCAAAGGAGGAAGCTGCCGCAATCAAGATCCAAAATGCGTATAGATGTTACAAGGTATACATACAAATCATTCATTCCCGTAAATGCTTCTCTTATTACGTGATTTTTTAGTCAGAGCGGTCTTTTAGCATGTGCCATTAGGACATTTTTGATACTGTCCGATCATCTTTTCTTAAAATTTTAAATATGCTAAGACTAAGACATAAGAGAAAATAATTCGTTTTTTTTGTGCACTAGAGAAAGTAATTCGTTAAAATAAGAAAATTAAACACATCAAATATATTTTTTAATATACCTTTGAGCTTAGTTTGATTTAATGGGCCGGGTTTCACAGGCAAGTCGAACTCTACGCATGCTGCGAGGGATGGCCAGACTCAAGACACTTCTGCAAGGAAAATACGTCAAAAGACAGATGAACGCGATGCTTAGCTCAATGCAAACACTTACACGTTTACAGGCACAGATTCAAGAGAGGAGGAATCGGTTATCTGAAGAGAACAAAGCTCGTCAGAGGCTGGTTCAACAGAAGGGTCACCAAAAAGAACAACACAAAAACCAGAGTTTGGTAATGAATCTTTATACCTTTTATTTTACTACAACGTGTGAATCAAACTACTCAGATTAATCAATTTTTTTTTTTTGTAGATTATCGCTGGAGATTTTGATTCCACCAATAGATCAAAGGAACAAATCAAAGCAAAGTTTGTGAACCGAAAAGAAGCTTCTGTGAGACGTGAAAGGGCTTTGGCGTATGCTTATAGTCATCAGGTATTTTATAAATCTAATAAAAACTTCGTCATGAAATTATTCATAATTATATGGATTTATGTTGGAAAAAAAATGAAACAGCAAACGTGGAGAAGCTCTTCAAAACTTCCACACCAGACTCTGATGGACGCAAACACTCCGGATTGGGGTTGGAGTTGGCTTGAACGATGGATGGCTTCTCGTCCGTGGGATCCTGAATCCAACGACGGTCAGGCCTCCTTCAAAAACTCTCTCAAACCCGAAACCTCCATCAAGACTTCTCCAGCCTCTAAAGCTAGCCGAAAAGCTATCCAGTTGCCGACAAACAACGATTCCAGGGGCATGAAGAGCGAAGGGACTAGCCACATGCACAACGTCGGTGGTGGGTCATCTACAAATGTCAAAGATGGTGAGAGCGTTGGTAGCAGCTCTTCGTCACGCAGAAGTTCCTTTGGTAATGCGGAAGCTGGGAACCCCAAGGCTAGTGGAGAAACTACAAGCAACCCACAACCGTTGAAGAAATCCAAGGCTGGTGTAGAAACAACAAAAAACATGGTTAATGCGCAAGCTATGAAACCAAAAGCTAGCGCGGGAACAACATTTAACTTGGCTAGCACGCAAGCTTTGAAATCCAAGGTTAATGTCGGATCAACGAGCAACTTGGGCTTGCAAAAGAAGAAGGTTGTGTCTGATAAAAACAAACCTCCGCAAGTGGTATTGCCAAAGAAGAGGCTTTCGTCTTCTACTTCTCTTGGGCCAGGGACGAAGGTGCCCGATTCAGACAAAGCAACAACAGGCGCTGCAAATGGAGAGAAAAAGAGAAGAAACGGTGGTAGCCGTTAACGTAATAAAGGAGTTGCTTTGATGGCAGTTTGATAGAATTAGCATCTACAGTCCTAAGATTGTTTTCTATCCAAGGCAAAATACAAACGAGAGTGTGAAAGGGTCTGTATTTTCGGTTGTTTTTTTAACAAGTATTTTCGGTTGTTTTTTAACAAGTATTTTCGGTTGTTTTATTTGAGTGAGAGTATAAATTACTACTGCTCGTTTGGTTTTCATCTGTTAAATTATTTTCTTTATTTTTTTTAGTATAAATCATCTATTTCCTATCGATTTTTGTTTAGTTATATTATGAACACATTTAATTAAAAGCATTATAATTTGATTGGTTATAAAATGTGACATAATATAATTGATGTATATTGATGAGCAAACATTATTTTACATAAGATTTAGTTGCTGACAAAATCAACTTAACTAAACTATTTTTAATTACCACAATGTTAATAATGGTTCGTATTAAATCATATGGTTATCCTAATCAAAAACTTGCTAGGTTATTAAGATGCCAACCATTTGGTTTGATATAATACTATAAAACTAGGATAAGACCCGCGCCTTGCGCAGGATTAAGTTATTATTTTTATTATATTTTAGAGAATGAAATAATAGTTTGGCTTCATTTGGATTACTGGTGTTCAATCCGGATACTGGGTTGGTTTCGGTTCGGTTCGGTTTTTTTCGGTATTTGGTTAGTAAAATATAACTACTATTCTAAATCAATATTTACTTTGACTTTAGTCTTTCACATACTTTTGAAAGATTTCAACTGGACGACTAAATTGATCAGCCAATCTTGTTGTTTTAAATCGTTAGTGTTTATATATATATATATATATATATATATATTATTTAGTTTGAATATTTATTAAATAAAAATTCATATCCGTTATATTTTATGATCATTTGTAACTTATTATAACAAAAAAATAATCTATTGATCACAAAATTTTCAGAGTGGGAATATTCAAATTTCTAATAATATATAGACGATTTGGAAAATTCAAATATAACATATAAGAAAAAATATAAATGTTTTTATTATATATTTAATGTGATTTTTTAATATCTTTCAATAATATAAAATTAAAAAAAAAAGAACTAAGATACCAAAATTGTTATCAAATATTTATTATTCATAATAATTAATTTTCATATGTACGTTAATCATATTAGGTAATTTCGTAGCTTCTAATTAAGGAAAGTGCAAAAAAAAATTTGGTAGATTATTTATCAATTCGATAGTTAGTTTAATAAAAAATATAATGTAAGTCAAGATGGACCAACCTATTTTTCTAAGAATAGTATATTTTATATAGTCATTTATTAAATGAGAATTTATAATCATACAGTTCTATGATCATTCATATCATTTTATAACTGAATATTTAAATCATCGATAACAAAATTTTCAATGTGAAATCTTTAATAAGTTTATAATTTATAAATGTTTTTGAAAATTCATTGAAAGTTTTAATATTAAAATATTTATGTAATCTTATGGTATATAGTATAATCTATATATATATATATATAAATATATATGTTTTATTATTAAATGATATTTTTTACTCATATGGTTTTAAAATAATGTGTATCTTCTTATAATATTAAATAAAAGTTCATATTAATACAATTTTATGATCATTTGTAACTTATTATGACAAAAAAATAATCTATTGATCACAAAATTTTCAGAGTGGGGATCTTCAAATTTCTAATAATTTATAGACGTTTTGAAAAATTCAAAATATAACATATAAGAAAAATTATAAATGTTTTTATTATATATTTAATGTGATTTTTAAATATATTTTAATAATATAAAATTAAAAAAAAAGAACTAAGATACAAAAATTGTTATCAAATATTTATTATTCATTATAATTAATTTTCACATATACGTTAATCATATTAGGTAATTTCGTAGCTTTTATTTAAGGAAAGTGCAAAACATTTTTTGGTACGTTATTTATCAATTCGATAGTTAGTTTAATAAAAAGTGTAATATAAGTTAAGATGGACCAACCTATTTTTCTAGGAATAGTATATTTTGTATAGTTATTTATTAAATAAGAATTTATAATCATACGGTTCTATGATCGTTCATATCGTTTTATAACAAAATATTTAAATCATCGATAACAAATTTTCAATCTGAAATCTTTAATAAGTTTATAATTTATAAATGTTCTTGAAAATTCATTGAAAGTTTTAATATTAAAATATTTATGTAATCTTATGGTATATAGTGTTTAATATATATATATATTTATTTTATTATTAAATGATATTTTTTACTCATATGGTTTTAAAATCATGTGTATCTTCTTATAATAAAAATGTTAAACCATTGATCATTAATTTTTAACATAATAATTTTAATAGTTTTAGTCATTTATTGTCGTTTTTAAAAATTCAAAATATAACATATACGAAAAAATCTAAATTTTATTTTTATAGCTAATTTGATTGTTTAATTTATTTTAATAATATAATATTAAACAAAAAATGATGAGGGAGATATACATTGTTATCAAATCTTTATTATTAAACTCATTAATTGTCATATATATATTAGTCATTTATGGTAATTCCGTAGGTTTTATTTAAGGAAAAAAAATATCATATCATATCATTATATCATATAGTTTGACCAACTTATGTATCTAACAATATATAAAAATCGAATGTGGACCTACTTATTTTTCAATTGAATGTAATTGACTACCTAATTGAGTGCCACCTATGCATTGGGGCCTCTTTTAATTAATACAAAATTGAGGTTACATCTTTTGAAATGTTCCTCAATTAATATATAAGGGATTTGACGTATGTTTTTAACATATATGTATTATTTTGTTTAGTGTTTAAGTTACATGTAATTATGCGGCATATATGGTTTGGATACACAATTTTGTTCGATCTAAATAAGTTGATTTTTCAATTCTATATTATGAATTCGGAAGCATCTATTAACAATCTTATATTATGATTTACTATCATAATACTTGTTTAGAAACATATCAATTTAAGATTTAGAGTTTAAATTTAAAAACGTGAAGGGTCAGTTTGACTAAACCATTGTTATTTATGATATAGGTGAGATTTAAATAATTTAGTTTGTCTAAAGACGTTGTTGCTAAAGAAATTAATAGTTTGCGGGTCGAAAAAAAATAAAGAAAAAAACTAGCTGACATCATCACCTCATCGATAAACATCAGGGGCACTCCAATCGAACCGAACCACTAAACAAACTACCAGAAGAAACTGTGGGGATGGTGAGGCTTCGTAGCGGGGGCGATTCGGGCCCGAGCCCGGACGAACCAGGCTCAAGTGGAACTCATGGCGGAATCCGGCGATTCCCGCTCGCAGCTCAGCCGGAGATAATGAGAGCGGCAGAGAAAGACGATCAATACGCTTCTTTCATCCACGAAGCCTGCCGCGACGCCTTCCGACACCTTTTCGGTACAAGAATTGCTCTTGCTTACCAAAAAGAGGTACCTTTCCTTTTTGAGATTTTTGTAATCACAGCTTTATTATTTATGACGTGTTCGGTTTCTGTGGGTGGGTGGGCAGATGAAACTTGTTGGGCAGATGCTTTACTTTGTTCTGACGACTGGTTCAGGGCAACAAACTTTAGGAGAGGAGTATTGTGACATTATACAGGTTCCTTCTTACACAAACTCTCCATTTTTTTTTTCTGATTAAGAAGCCATCTTTTATTTTAATTTTAGGTTGCAGGACCTTATGGGCTCTCTCCTACACCTGCTAGACGCGCTTTGTTCATACTGTATCAGACTGCAGTTCCCTATATCGCCGAGAGGATTAGGTGATGATATATCTTTTTTTTTTTTTTGAAAACTAACAGAATATGGTTTTGTTAATATATGTACTTTTGTTTTTTTTTTTACAGTTCAAGAGCTGCCACACAAGCGTTTACCTTTGATGAGGATGATCAGTCACCGAGAATGGTTGATCTTCCGTCTTCAGCTTCTTCTGTATTAACTAGGTTCAAAGATAGAGTTCAGAGGTTGTGGCACCGAGCTATTCGAAGATGGCCTGTGGTAATTAATGGTTTAGTTCTTATTGTTTGGTTTGTTTTTCTTCTTTGCTGAGTAATAGGGTGTGTGTGTGTGTGCTTTTGTTCAGGTTCTCCCTGTTGCCCGTGAAGTCTTACAAGTGCTTCTCCGTGCCAATTTGATGCTCTTCTACTTTGAAGGTGACTTTTTTTTTCTTTTTTGAAATTAGATAAAAAACAGTTTTTTTTTTTTTGATGTTCTTTCTTTTCTTTTCAGGTCTATATTATCATATATCGAAACGTGCCTCTGGGGTTCGTTATGTATTCATAGGAAAGCAATTGAATCAGAGACCTAGGTGATGATTTTTTTTTGCTGTTGGATTTTGCCATCAACTAAGTATCTGAACTTCCCTTAACTCTTGATGAGCAGATACCAAATTCTCGGGGTTTTCCTTTTAATCCAGTTGTGCATCCTTGCTGCTGAAGGCTTGCGTCGGAGTAATTTGTCATCTATCACAAGCTCAGTTCAGCAGGCGTCTCTAGGATCTTATCAAACCTCAGGAGGTCTGTCTCACTTTCATGTCCTTAAATTATTAAATAATGTCGTCAAATTATGATATAAACTGGCACCAAACGAAAAAGTTATCAAGAAATGAATGTGAGAGAAGATGGTAACATAGGCTTAAAATATATATAGCTTGTCATGCATTTCAACTTAAAATGGTATGTTTTGTTATTGCAGGGAGAGGGTTGCCTGTTTTAAACGAAGAGGGAAATTTGATTACTCCAGAAGCTGAGAAGGGAAACTGGTCTCCCTCCGATGCAACTTCAACTACCGAGGTACTATATTCATAAACAACTTATAAACCTCTGTTATTCTGAAATCCGCTAATATTATTTGAATACTGATGAGTTTGGAAGAGAGGCACACAACTCTTAGTATAATATTTGGTTTGGCCTCGTGATATCGAAGATTAGATGACCACTTGACTGGTCCTAAGCTGTTTTATTCTTGTGAGACGAGGCCATTTACTAATCCTGTTTTGGGACTATTCTATTGCATTTCTGATTTAAAAAAAAAAGGTCCTTTGTGGTGTATTTTTTAATCTCATCTTTGATCAAGTCAGTTTGTTATGTACTTGTGGTTGCAGGCAGTAGGAAAATGCACTCTCTGCTTAAGCAGCCGTCAGCACCCGACGGCCACTCCTTGTGGTCATGTATTTTGTTGGTAAATAAACCTTCCTCTTCCATTATTTCTAAATCCAAACAATTTCAATCTGTACATTTTGCCTAATATATTGAAAGGGTCATCTTTGATGTGCAGGAGCTGCATTATGGAATGGTGCAATGAGAAGCAAGAATGCCCACTTTGTCGAACACCCAACACCCACTCAAGTTTAGTTTGTTTGTACAATTCTGATTTTTAAGCTCAAACAAGGACACAAAAAAGGCATGGAAAGCAAAGGAAGGGTGAAAGGCCCAAATAGTCCACACAAGGTTCTCTAGTGACAAACTTGGGACAGTAACATATTCTACAAGAACGGAGTCTGTTTTGTCTTGAGACATTTTGAAGTTAAAGATTATCAAGTAATGAGAAGACAGAATAAATGTTCTGGATCCATGCCTGCCCTTTTTTTTATATTTGATATCTACTTCAGAGACCACAGAGGAAGTTTTACATTTCATTGAAAGAAAAGATTGAAACATTTATTCATTAGAAGACCTGAAATAATTTCATATTAGACATAATTCAATTTCAATAACAGTGTTAAAACATGATACAAGCTGAATACTTGGGACTAAGCAACCACAATTTGGTGAAACGTTTTCTTACATTAGCAGCCCACTGTTCAGGTTCTAGTATATGCAATGTTATACTTCAATTCAGGTTAACAAAAGGATCTCATAGATACAGGGAATCAGAACTGTGTCTGGATAGTAAAACTCCGTTGCTCACAGTATTGACTGGAGCTGCTGAATCTCAGCGGAGTCCGACGCATTGTCTTCTTCGAATGGTGATCTGTACACTTCAACCATAGCTTTCCCTTTATCAAGAACTTCAGAAGGAACTGTTTGTAAGAGGCTGCAGACAAGTGGTGTTCTGTTAGCCAAAAAAACACACTCTCCCTTACCCATGTGTGCGGGGTCCTATCTATGTATGTATGGGGATTACCTGTCTAGTGCTGTTAACGCTGTTCCAAGCTGCGACTTCATCAATTCAACAGTTGCGTTTGGATCCTTCCTCGACGCACGTAGAAACAGCGAATCCATTTCTTCCAATGCTCTAAACACACAATACAATCATCACGACTCGCTCTAGCGTAACACAAATGTTAAATTAATACCTGAGGCAGCGATCAACGTCATTAGACGCGGTTTGGGAATAACCAGCATCTGAAGCGTACTGAGCAACCTGAAGAGAGTTAAACAAATCACACATTAATAAACAAACACAAAGGATTGCATTTATAAGAGCTTCTTTAAAAAAAAAAAAAAAAAACTTACGGCTCGAATGTTTACACGCAGGGAACTAGCAGGTCCAGACCTGAGTACCGATCTACATGCCTCGAATTCAGGCTTGTCCACGCTCAAAATTTTCTCTCCAATCATCATATCATAAAAAAATATATTTAGTGTTGTTATATAGGATGATTATACTAAGAAGAATAAAAATACAGAGAGATACCAAGATCTTGAAACTGTAGCTGAGCTAGAATAACTGGTGGTACATATGCTTCAAGTGGATCAAGTCTTTTCCTATTCAAAAGAAACAAGAATCAACCCAAAACCTTTCACTAAGCATTGGAGATTTTTGAGGTCAGTTTGATTTTACCTCTTGACGTACTTATCAATCAAGGTACTCGCCATGGCATCTAAAATATACAAGAAGATCAAAATTCGCGGATCAATGTGAGAATCGAAACTGGTGAAATGTAAGTGTCGGTGTACCGTTAGGGAGGAGGAGGAGGCGGGAGAGGAGGAAGGAGACGGAGATCACTCGTCGGCTCTGTGTCCATACCAGAGGTGACGACGAAGATGCGCATGTAAGCCTTTGGCGGTGGTGGTTTGAAAGTGGGAGGCTCGCTGTAGCGTTTAGTGAAGCCATTCCGGATAACACCACAGGCATATCTATCTTATCGACAATTTTATTATGACTAGAAAAGCCTATAAACAAAAAGAATAACTGTTTTTCGGTTTGGTTCGATTTGGTTTAGTTTGATTTGTTTTGGTCTGATTCGAATTGGTTTGGTTCGATTTGCAGTTGTATCAAACTTCTCCAGCTTCACATCAAACACTGTCTTCTCCTCTGCTTTTTCAATTCCAGGCTCTTGTTTTGCTCTCTCCCTCATGCCATGGGACGAAATCATCAGTTGTTTTGGAAGCCACATGTGTTTATTAAGTGCATGACCAATTTGTTTCCGCTCTTTTGGAGACAATGCAGCTATACGCTCAGCTAGCGCCACGATCTTGCTTGAAGGCTTGCGTGTAGGACCATGTGGATCATAAAATGATGGGTACTTGTATTTCTTGGGTTGAGTTGTGTAAATACATAAATAATCTTGCTGCAAGAAACGCACTTGCACAAATCAGTTTACTTTGGGTTGTCATTGGTGAGAATGAACGTCCAAGACTTTTCTGGGCCGGCCCCTTGGGCCAAATTTCTTTTTCTTTTTCCAAAATTTTGAATTGAAAATTTAGTTTAAAAAAAAAAAGTTAACATAACAATTTTCTTAATATGTTATGAGAATTTGTGATAAATCTAATTATAAAAAATATATTAAATAAATTTAGGCAAGGAAATCATATATTAACATTTCTGTTAAAGTTTAGTGGAAGCACCGTAGCTTATTGGTTAAGGTTTAAAGGTTTCTACACTCAGGTCTGGGGTTCAAATCCCAGACTATGCAATTTATTGTAGATTACAGAAAATCCAGGTTTCAAGTCCCAGAGAGAGCGGTTTATTAAACAATTATGCAGACTACAGAGAAAACGCTTGCAAGGAATCTTCAACATGGTGCAAGTAAATCTGGCCAGACGTGAATCTTCATAGGACGGCTCAGGTGATGCAGTTAGGCGTAGGTCTTTATAAGGCAGGTAGTATTGTCAGTTGTCGAATCGTCTATATAATATTTTCTATATCATAATTGTAAGATCATAATAAATCAACGTTAAAAAAAAACATTTCTGTTACCGTAGTTTCATTTAAAAGACTTTCTTATAAGAAAAAACAACCAAATTGCAGAAAAACAAGAGAAATTGGGCCATAGGCCACTGCACTATTTGACCTCTCCTCCAAGGCCCCCCCTGGTTAGACCATCTAGTTTACACTATTCGATATTTTTTTCTTCTTTTAAACATTTCATATTATTTTATTTCTTTAATCTAATTAATTATTTAATGCTTATTTTATTTTTAACATATACAATAATTTTGTTTAGAACGAAAAATTGCGTCACTTTCCCGAACTCTGATTTTAGTTATAACAATTGAATTGAATAATGTAAAAGAAAAAACATTGCAAATGGAAAAGAGGTGATACAAAATAAAAATGTGTGTTTACGGAAGTACCCATTAATGATTTATTGATATGGGTCATCTTGTGAAACGGCCAGAGAGAGAGAGAAAGAGAGAGGCAAAAACTCAAAACGTTTGGCATCGAAAGCGACTTCCTTTATTCACACTGCCATGACCATGTTCTTCATTGATGACCGTTTTACCCTCAGAGGGAAGAGAGAGAAAAATGTGAAAGCACTATCTCTAATTTCTCTCTCTCAGTCTCTCTCTCCTCTGCAAAGCTTCAGAACTCTGGCAGAAGGAAAAGATGATGGGGTTTTTAACTTTATCCTCCAAATAATTTCTCTTCGTCTCTCCCACACAGTCCCTACAGTTGTACATTTCCTTCTCTTTAACACACATTTATGTGTGTTTCCTCACTCTCTCTCTCCTCTCTTCTCTCTCCATCTCTATCTCAGTCTGTGTTTCTGTCGCTTGAGCACTCAATGAAACACTGTAAACAGAGCCAGAAGGATGTGATGTAACGATAAAAATCAAGACTTTTCCCTCAGTGAAAGTTAAAAAAAATAATAGAAATAAAAAGAAAAAAACATCAATTTGGGTAGAGTTTCTTATCATAGAAAAAAAATCTAATGTCGGTACGTATGGTTCTCTTCTCTATCTTCTTCTTCTTCTTCTTCTTCTTCTTCATGGAGAGTTAAAAGGTTTTCTTTTTTTTTTCCTTAGCAAATTTGGGTTAAGCAAAAACGCAGTCGTTTTTAGCTTGTGCGCATGTTGAAATGGCCCTGCTTACAGAAGTCGTCCTTCTGGGATCTCTCATCTGTTTGAGCTTTGGGACTACTGTAAATTCAGACAATGGTAAGTGCATGTTTGACTTTGAAGTTGTTTTGTCATGACAATGAGATCTGGGTACTTGCCACTTTCTTGTTTTTTTTTTTAAATTCCTTTGTTGACTTCTCTAGTATTCTGTTATCAAAAGAAGCTGAATAAATTAGGGTTTGAGTTTTGAATCTTCTTGGAAGTTGAATTTATTAAACTAATTAATTTTTTTCGGAAGCGCTGACTAATTTTATTTTATTTTGGTTTATGTGCGTGTGGTTAATAAAATATCCTAATTAAAAAAAAAGGAGCAACGTTGCTGGAGATTAAGAAGTCATTCAAAGATGTGAACAATGTGCTCTATGACTGGACAGGTTCACCTTCTTCGGACTATTGTGTCTGGAGAGGTGTTACTTGTGATAACGTCACCTTCAATGTTGTTGCTCTGTAAGTTTCATCTCTTTTTTCTTTTTGGTGTTTGGTTTGATATTCTCTCGGAAAAGTTCTAATTTGTTTTGTGTCTCTCTCTCTCTATGTTGTCTAGTAATTTGTCAGATTTGAATCTTGATGGAGAAATCTCACCTGCTATTGGAGATCTAAAGAGCCTCTTATCTATGTAAGTACTGTTTTAAAACAATCACTGTAGCTATTGGAGATAAAAAAAAAAGTTAAAATACTTTTTTTTTTTTTTTTTGTGACTTAGTGGTGATTAGTTGTTGTCTTTTTTTTTTTTTTAAAACCCAGTGATCTCCGAGGTAATCGTTTATCTGGGCAAATTCCTGATGAGATTGGTGACTGTTCTTCTTTGCAAAATTTGTAAGCACTTTAATTAATGAAAACTAATTTGTGTTGAAGTTTTGTATCCACTACAAGTGGTTGAAGTTTTGTTTCATTACAGGGACTTGTCTTTTAATGAATTAAGTGGTGACATACCGTTCTCGATTTCCAAGTTGAAGCAACTTGAGCAGCTGTAAGTTTCTTGCAGCCAATGTAAAGTATATATCTCAGATTCTCACCTTGTGGAATATAAATTTTTCCTTTTTTCTTAAACCAGGATCCTCAAGAACAATCAATTGATAGGACCGATTCCTTCAACGCTTTCTCAGATTCCAAACCTGAAAATTCTGTAAGTTCTTCTGATACTTGCATATTTTTAGCTATATATATATGTATTTACCAGTGTGTGAATTGTCTTCCAGGGACCTGGTACAGAATAAACTGAGTGGGGAGATACCAAGACTTATTTATTGGAATGAAGTTCTTCAATATCTGTAAGTGTTCCATTGCTCTGAAGCTTTTGACTCTTTCCATGTACCTTGTGATGATGATGACTGTTGTTATATGATTTTGGCAGCGGATTGCGCGGAAACAACTTGGTTGGTAACCTTTCTCCAGATTTGTGTCAGCTTACAGGTCTATGGTATTTGTAAGTCGAATGGATTTCCTCTTTCCCCTCTCACTTTTTTTCAAAATATGAATGAAATCTCTGACTTTTGTTTTTATTTATACAATCAGTGATGTGAGGAACAACAGTTTGACGGGTAGTATCCCTGAGACGATAGGAAATTGCACTGCCTTCCAGGTTTTGTATGTCCCCTGTCTCTCTCTGCTTCTTCTATACATATCCTTATTTGCAGTTTGAAGTTTGCTGAAAATAGTTTTGGTTTATTGTTAACAACTCTCAGGGACTTGTCCTATAATCAGCTAACTGGGGAGATTCCTTTCGACATTGGTTTCCTGCAAGTGGCCACATTGTTAGACTCCTCTTCTTTCTTCTCTCTGTTCCATATCTGGCGAATCCTTTGTTTTGTTTCGCTTACAAGAAGTTTTGGTCTATATCTTCTTTTAGATCATTGCAAGGCAACCAGCTTTCTGGGAAGATACCATCAGTGATTGGTCTCATGCAAGCTCTTGCAGTCTTGTTAGTAACTTTTTCTTCTAAATCAAGAAAGCTAATTTCAACTTTTTAATATAATCTTTAAGAGGTTTCATTATTTTTCTTTTGCTTATACAGAGATCTAAGTGGCAACATGCTGAGTGGGCCTATCCCTCCAATTCTGGGGAATTTGACTTTCACAGAGAAATTGTAAGCTTTGGATTTATACAATGCAGAAGGCTTTTCACTACTACTATATGAAAAGCCTGATGACTTTTTTATAACAGTTTAGTTTGAAGTTATAGTGATTTACCATTTTTTTGCTTTTTTATCTACAGGTACTTGCACAGTAACAAGCTGACTGGTTCAATACCACCTGAGCTTGGAAACATGTCAAAACTCCATTACTTGTACGACCAACCATATTTCTTCACCTGTGTTTTGCCATTACATTTTACTATGAACTTTTGTTTCAATCATCAAATAATTTTGCAGGGAGCTCAACGATAATCGTTTAACAGGTCATATACCACCAGAGCTTGGGAAGCTTACAGACTTGTTTGATCTGTAAGTAAACGACTCCCTTTTAGCTTTACCTGTTTTTTTTAATATTAATGTGAACTATTTACTTACATTTTTAGGAATGTGGCTAACAATAACCTGGAAGGACTTATACCTGATCACCTGAGCTCATGTACGAATCTAAACAGCTTGTAAGTGTCTCTTTCCTATTAATTTTTTTTAAAAAAAAAACTCTTATGTTTTAAGAATAGTTGCTTCTCTATGTGGTTTTTGTATCTTCTCACAAATTGTATGGTGCAGGAATGTTCATGGGAACAAGTTCAGCGGAACCATTCCCCGAGCGTTTCAAAAGCTTGAGAGCATGACTTACCTGTAAGTAATTGACGCTTAAAAATATTTACCACTGTTTTTAATTGTTTGGGGGGAATATTAATGCATTTTATTGGTTCAACCAGTAATCTCTCAAACAACAATATCAGAGGTCCAATCCCGGTTGAGCTATCTCGTATCGGCAACTTAGATACACTGTAAGCATTTTTTTTTTAATTTTGTTTTCATGTGTCTTGTCCTATGGCTATTTATTTATCTGTGACCTCTTTTTTTTTTTGTAAAGGGATCTTTCAAACAACAAGATAAATGGCAACATTCCTTCCTCCCTGGGTGATTTAGAGCATCTTCTCAAGATGTGAGCATATCCCCTTTTTCTTGTTTCGTTTTGTTTTGAGTCAAAAAGATGAATGAATGGTTGTATGATGAAATGTGGCGCGTTCTTGTTTATAGGAACTTAAGCAGAAACCATATAACGGGTCAAATTCCTGCCGACTTCGGAAATTTGAGAAGCATCATGGAGATGTAAGAACTAGTATATTCTATTTGCTTTTGTTTAAGAGACTTCTTTTTAACATTTTCACATTCCTGCTCTGAATCTATATTGTCCTTTTGGTTACAGAGATCTTTCAAATAATGATATCTCGGGCCCAATTCCGGAAGAGCTTAACCAACTGCAGAATATGTATATGTTGTAAGCAAATCTTCCTCTTAACTTACTTGTACGTTGTTGAGAATTTTCCACACTATGGTTTTTGTGATCTATCTAATCTAATGTTATATAAATCCTTTGCAGGAGACTGGAAAATAATAACTTGACCGGTAATGTTGGTTCATTAGTCAACTGTCTCAGTCTTACTGTATTGTAAGTAGACTCCAACATTGGTACTGATTTTTTTTTTTGTATGGTAACTTTGTCCTAAGAACTTTAACCCCTGCACTCTTTGCTAACTTCCTGTAGGAATGTTTCTTACAACAACCTAGTTGGTGATATTCCTAAGAGCAATAACTTCTCTAGATTTTCTCCCGACAGGTATGGTTAGTTACCGTGTATTTTATTTTATTGACACTTGACACTGCTCATCTCTTTTTTTGGTTTCTTCTAAAGCTTCATTGGCAATCCTGGGCTTTGTGGTAGTTGGGTAAACTCGCCTTGTCATGTTTCTCGTCCAACAGTACGAGGTATAGTTTATCTCTCTCTCTCTCTCTCTCTCTCCTAAAATGTAATGCTTCTCAACCACCACCAACCCTTTGTTTCGTTTTTGCACAAGCAGTGTCAATCTCAAGAGCAGCTATTCTTGGGATAGCTATAGGGGGATTCCTCATCCTTGTCATGGTCCTTATAGCAGCTTGCCGGCCTCATAATCCTCCTCCCTTTCTCGATGGATCACTTGACAAACCAGGTTCTCTTTTCTTTAACTCCTTTCTTCCAATTGTTTGTTTTGTAAAATCCAATAACAATAGCTGATCCTAGTAATTTTCTTGCAGTAACCTATTCTCACCCGAAGCTGGTCATCCTTCACATGAACATGGCACTCCACGTCTACGAGGACATCATGCGAATGACAGAGAATCTCAGCGAGAAGTACATCATCGGCCACGGAGCATCCAGCACCGTCTACAAATGCGTTTTAAAGAACTGCAAACCCGTCGCGATCAAGCGTCTCTACTCTCACAGCAACCCGCAGTCAGTGAAACAGTTCGAGACCGAGCTCGAGCTGCTCAGCAGCATCAAACACAGAAACCTCGTGAGCCTGCAAGCCTATTCCCTCTCTCCCTTGGGAAGCCTTCTCTTCTACGACTACATGGACAACGGCAGCCTCTGGGATCTTCTCCACGGCCCTGCCAAGAAGAAGAAGAACACTCTTCTCGATTGGGACACGCGGCTCAAGATAGCGTACGGCGCTGCGCAAGGGCTAGCGTATCTGCACCACGACTGCAGTCCGAGGATAATACACAGAGATGTGAAGTCTTCGAATATTCTCTTGGACAAGGACTTGGAGGCTCGTTTGACTGATTTTGGAATCGCGAAGAGTTTGTGCGTCTCGAAGTCACATACTTCCACTTACGTCATGGGGACGATCGGTTACATAGACCCCGAGTACGCGCGCACCTCGCGACTCACGGAGAAGTCAGATGTCTACAGCTACGGGATAGTACTGCTGGAGCTGTTGACCGGGAGGAAAGCCGTTGATGACGAGTTCAACCTCCACCATCTGATAATGTCCAAGACCGTGAGCAACGCCGTCATGGAGATGGCGGATCCGGATATCACGTCTACTTGCAAGGATCTCGCGGTGGTGAAGAAGGTTTTCCAGCTCGCTCTGCTGTGCACCAAGAGGCAGCCCAACGATCGGCCCACCATGCACCAGGTGGTTCGTGTCCTCGGCAGCTTTATGTTTTCGGAACAGCCGCCAGCAGCCAACGCGGTAGCTGCAGCAGCAGCCGCCACGTCGGCAACGCTGGCCTCTTCGTGCTACGTGGATGAGTATGCGAATCTCAAGGCTCCTCACAATGTCAACTGCTCTTCCATGAGTGCTTCGGATGCTGAGCTCTTTCTTCGATTTGGACAAGTCATTTCTCAGAACAGTGTGTGAAGAATAACATGTTTGGTGGTGCGTTTTCTAAGGAGGACGTTAGTATGCCTTTGTAAAACACTGTGCACGACCTTATTGTTTAGGTATAAGAGTGTTAATATATTTTCAGACAGACCACCTTAGACTTGCTATATTCTATCTTCACTATTTTATCATTTGGGAAATTAATTGAATTATTGAATCCCCTGCATTATTCATTACTTGTTCCACAACCTATTGGTTTTAAAATGATTTAAAATATTTTTTCATCAAGATAGATAGTATTAATTCAAAATCAGTCTGATGGTATAACTAGCGAGAAGAGTATATGCTAACAACATGAACCAAGATGCAGCACCCAAGAAAAGACTTCAGCCATAAGAAACGGCTGAGCGAATAAAACTTGACTCGCGACCATCTTCTCACCGAAGAGAAGTCAAGTCGCAATCCATGATCCACTAGACGACTCAGTGTTACTGAAGAACTTCGGTTGATTCTTTTGTAAGATACATTTGGTTTAATCATTTTTATATAATTTTAATGTGTAATTAAAATTTTTACTTCCCCAAAAGTATAAGCATCTATTTATTCTAATGTAAGATACACTTGGTTAAGACTCTCGCCCTATTCTTATTAGCTACCGTTGGAAATGAGTCATATTTTTGTGTCATATGCCTTTCCAATTGTGTTCTATGATTGATGGTCTTCAGTTATACAGGAGTAAGTATTTGTGTGATATATGTTATGGAATATTATGGTATTAAATTGTTTTACAAATTCTAAATATTTTCAAATTTTACTCGATCTTCAAATTAAAATCACTTTTTATCAAAAAATAAAAAATTAAAATCTCATGTTGAATTACTTCACAAATCATTCAATATTAATAAAAACAACTCACTTCAATTCAATTTTTTTACTTAGAACACATTAATATATAGCACGATTTATATGTTGGTTTTACGATAAGTACATAATTAACATAATAGTAAATATATATATAGATATAGTTTATTCTTCTGATCTTTAATGGGCTAAGTAAACAATAATGTTTTCATTTTGAAATCACATCTGAGTTTTGCTACCCTTGTTCAATTTGAACCTGAAAAACAAATATCATGTTAAATTTTAGAAAATGTTCATAATAATACACAGCTAAATTTTTATTAACAATTTAATACACTAATTTCTTTCGCGTACAAGTATACCAACTATTTGTTTTTCAGTTTAGGTCACTAACTTTTAATTTATTAGAATAATAATTTTATCTATTTGATATTAATTTATAAATACCTTTTTGATCAGGCTAAGAATAGAAACTAGATGGTCTTCCATTATTGTGAGTCGGGCCAAATCATCAACTCTATGCGGGTCTTGCCAGTTCCTTGTAGATTAGTAAACATTCGTTTAAGTAAACAAATAGTTGATACTATTATTATTAAGTAAATGTTTTAACATAATTTACAATCATGCTTGTCTTTTTTGATTATTTACCTCAGAATTGATGTATTCTCATCAAGCAATTCTCTAGCTTCTCCCAGTTCAATTACCTTATCATCTTCTTGAAGCTTAATATTGATTATATAGATAAAGTAAAATTAAACTATTCTTTTTTAAAAAAAATGAAGTACAATTCTTTTAAACACTTTGTTATTTTCTGTACCTGGACTTCATCTCTGCAATAAAAATAGCAAATTAGACAGTCTGGTCTATGTATATGGATATATTTGACTAACAATTATTACTGTATCAATTATTAAACATTTACAATTGTACCTTCCAGAAGAATGATTATGATTTTCATTGGGATTTTTATTCTTGAACAGCTTCATCAACGTCTAAGATTTAGATACAACAACACAAATGTAGAATTTAAGCGCAGTATTTCGTAAAATTGGCAAATGAAAAATAAGATATTTTCTGATGACTAGTGTGTAAATCAAACCTTTTTTGTGTAGGATCTCCTAAATGCATACATACAACAAAATCATAGATATTAAATTTAATTAGAAAACCAAAAAAAATCAGTGCTAATATAATTTTATATATTAATAGAAAAACCGAAAGATCAAACCTCTCTTCACGTTCATATTCTGACATATTGGAAAGCCTCTCCAAGATTCTACCAAGAGGTCTGCAATTTTATACGCATATTTTTCTAAGAAAATATTGGTAATTTTGAATCTACAGTTGACAAAGTATTTAAAATAACATCTCAGAATCCATATAAATGAGTTCTTATATTTCTTATAACTGGAGTGAATTACCATGTCCATTTTCAAATTATAACCAGTTTAAAATAAAATAGATATAAAAAAGACGCAAGAGAAAGCTGAACCATTGGGTATTCTTAAAATTATTTGAAAAGGATAGAAATATATTAAATAGTTTAATAAGTTCAAAAATTACAATGTTTTCGTGGGTTTTCTTAAATTGAAAAATCATAGCTGTTTTTTTTTATAAATTACTATGAAATTCATTATTTTATTTTTAAAAATTCTTAGTTGGAATATAACTACGATGTCCAATCTTAAACCAATCCAACCTCGATTCGAACTAGTCCATCATAAAACCTAATGATATAAAAAAAGTTTCACTTTTTGTATCTGATAACTGAATTATCATCCAGAAAACACTAATCTAAAACTACACTTATAGAAAATTAAGGATTCATTTGATCAAAACCAGAATTTAAAGGGAACCGTATCAAATTAGAGTAATATAATAGCTTCTTTCTTTTTGGTAAAAAAGTAATAGACTAGTTTAAAAAAAAAAGTAATAGTAAGCTTTTGTTTGTAAAATGAAAATTTACAAAAGCAAAACCTAAAATCTTGATTAAACCCTCCAACATGATATATGTCGTTGCATGTTCAATCCAATACAGATATTATATGTTCAAACATTTTATAGTTATCGAAAAAGTAAATTAAAAGATCAAAAGGACCTGGAATGAGGATAGAAAAGGTTTGGCTTGGAGGTGGGAGAAAAGACGAGGAGAATTATATCACTATCGCACAATACCGCCATTTCCTCAGCCTTTTTTAAAAGCCCCTTTTTACGTTTTGAGTATTTGCTACTTTTCTCCTTTGGGCATTCTATTTTCTTCAATTCTATTTTCTTCCTTCCCATTTTTTAATTTGTCTTGGTACTTCTTGAAATGTCCTCTTATTTATATGAATTTATAAATACTATTTGGAGAAAGTTTATCCTAGGATCATCAAATTTGTGATAAGAGATCTCGACTAAATAAATGTTTTTAAAATTTTAATTAATAGTTTAAATACATCGTAGATACTATTGTAAAAATTCTGTAAATTAATAATGTTGGGACTATAATATTTTTTTAATTTACAAAAAGGTTCTTTTTCTAGATTTTTTATTTATTTTAGAATAAATTATTTTTAAAAATAAACAAAATAATTTATTTTACCGTATATGCACTAATTAAAATTTTTAAATTTGATTTTCATGTTATTTTATTGTATTATTTGGTGTATATAAATATTCTTTATAAAATTTAAGCGTGGTTTAGATATAATTTTACTACATATAAGAAAAAAAATAATGAAATGTTAAGAAAATATAGAGATAATTATATTGTGAAATAAAGAAAATAATACAATTGTTTGTTTGTACATATATAAAACTTATATATACAAAAATTATTAATTGATGATTTCAACGAGACCATATATTTGCATAGGATTTTATAAAATATTATTATCTTATTACTTTATCGATTTATGTTATATTTTAAACCTCCCAATTCAGGACCAGAAAAAATAATTAATTTATGGGACATTTGCTAAAACCAACCCAAATATTCAAGTCAAATGTAAAAGTATACCCCACTTTCAGTCAAATGCAAAACCAACCTAAAGGAGTAGTGAAAGTACTATTAAACCCTTATGATCAAACAAAAAACAGAAATGTATTTTACGTTTCTATCCTTTGGAAGTCTACACGTAATAAAAGAAGTCTACATATATATAGACTTCCTACGAAGTCTACTTTATATACTTGTTTTGTAGTCTACACTCTAATTTGATCTAATAATTTAATTTTAAAAATGCATAAAAATAATTATTGTGATATTTTTAACTAATTATCAATATAATGGATAATATGAAGTAAATAAATTAAAATTTCATATAATCGAACAATTTTGAAGAATATATACTAATTTGGTTATCATGTGTTAGACTATGTTCATAGTTTACAAACAAAAGGTTCTAACATGTTATGTCTTTTAGTAGTTGATTTCAAAGGGTTAGATTTTAGATTTTGTTTTTTTTTTGTTTTATTAACTTAAATCTGCATATTAATGTTTAGTAGTTTATATTTTGTATAAATGAGACTTTTTGATTATCAAACAAAACATTTAGGGTTTGAGATTTGTGGTTTAGGGTTTCGTAGGCCTACAATAAAGTCTATTTATCTGAAGACGTCTTTTTCAGTCTATATTTTTCAATTTGTTTTACAAAAAATCATTATATTTAAACTAAGTTAAGTTCCTTACGAATAAAAAAGTGAAATCATATACTATAACTATTAAAAAATAAAAAAATAAATTTAATAAATCATATATTAAATTATTAAAATAATAAAGAATAAACAACAATAATTTAATTATTATAGTAGACTTCCAAAAAGGTCTACTATGTTAAGGTAAGATCTACTCCAAAATTTTAATTTTAGTAGACTTCAAACGAAGTCTACAGTATCGTAAATTTTAACCTAGTTACATTTTTGTCTCCCTATATAAACAAAATTTATACAATCTCTCTCTAAAGTGGCTGCACAAGTTTTTAAAACTCTCTCCCTTCTCTCTAAAACTTTCTCTCTTCTCTCTAAAATTCTCTCAATTGTTTCTAAATCTCTCTCATTATCTTCTTTCTCTCTAAAATTTTTTCAAGTCTTTCTCACAATATTATCTTGTCATTTTAGATATTATGATTCATGGTTTTCATCTTCTCCTTTAAAAAATGTAAGTTTTAGATCTATAGATTTTAAATGTGTATTTTTATGTTTATTTCTCACAATATTATCTTTTTTTGGTAGGTATTATCAATCATGGATTTCATCATCTCCTCTAAAAATGTAAGTTTTAGATTAATAGATTTTAAATATGTATTTACATGTTTATATTCAAATAAATTTATAGATCAAGCTCTCTACATTAATTTGCTACTAGTTTACCTTATAAATTCTATTATGTAAAGTATTTTCAGATTTAAAATTATTTTCACATTTCAAAATATATAATTTTTTCAGATCTGAAAATTATCAGACAGTGTAGACTTCTAAAGAAGTTTATTAAAGCTTGCAGACTTCATATGAAGTTTACTAAACCACAAAGTTTAAGCAGACTTCATTGGAAGTCTACAAAAATATGACTTTAATTTTTTTTTCTATGTTTTTTAATAATTTTATCTTATTTTGCAGGTATTTTCTTCCATAGTTGTTCTCTTCTCCTCCTAGAAATGTAAGGTTTACATCTATAGATTTAAAAGTTTTCTAGTATTTATATTCAAATAAAGTTACATATTAAAATTCATATTAATATGTCTTTAATTTATAACTATTTTGTCTATTAAATCATATTTTTTAAAAAAATTTAGATTTAAACTTATTTCATATTTTTAATGTATTTATTTTTCAGATCTATTTTTTTTTGATAGAGTAGCCTTCATTTGAAATCTACTTAAAACTTACGGCTGGTAGACTTCAAATGAAGTCTACTACCCTTGACTTTTAAGCATATTTCATTAGAAGTTTACTCAAATATGATTTTAGTTTTTATCTTATTTTTCATAATTTTATTTTATTTTGCAGATATTCTCTTCCAATGTTTTCAAATCATCTTCCCAAAAATGTAAGCTTTCCATATATTCATTATAAGATATTTTGTGTTTATAATGAACTAAATTTATAGATTCATACATTATCTTTTTGCTTTGTTACAAGGATGACAAAAAACCATTTTTGAAATATTTTCGAGAACAAAGTATTTTCAAATTTTCTAAATGCACACTTTTAGATATGAAAATTTTCCATTAGTGTAGACTTCAACTAAAGTCTACTAAACAATAACTTTACGTAGACTTAATAAAAAGTCTACTAAAATATGATTTTATTTTTTATCTTATATTTTTCTCATAACTCTATCTTATTTTGCAGGTACTTTTTCCAAGACTTTATTTGAAGCATCAAGATTATGAAAAATCAAACATACTCAAGAATACTTTTTAATATATTGCTCTGTAATAACTTTCATAATAAAATATTAATTTTTAAATAATTTTTTAATGCATAATCTATAAACATTGTATTCATTTTTAGTTGTTTTCACTTGTATGATATTATTAATTTTTTGTTAGATATCAATTTTTTTCACAAGATCTAACCAACCAAACAAGTAAAACCACCATAAGCTAAAATAATAACTAACACACATGTGAGAAGAAGAAAATCTATACAAAATTTTCCCAAAATTTTTCAAGAATAACACTAATCAAAACAATTTGCAATAAGTATCAAGTGTATAATTATAACACATTAAATTGTGAAATTCATCCAAGACCATTAAAATTTTACTAACATACACTGTAAAATAATTAAATCATGAAAAAATATGATGAATAATACACAAATACACTTTTAATAGAATTTACGACGTAGACTTCAACTGCAGTCTACATTTGTAGATTTACAAAAACGTCTACACTTATTATCTAACATATAGTCAATCCAAAAATTTTTAGTGTATTTAGCGCAGGCTTGATACACAAAGGCGTACAAAGTGTGTCTTAGATAACTCGATCAAGTTCCGTACTTGTCGATTATTCGTGACAGGCATAAGAGGAGTATTTTCCTATTCGGAGTCATTTGTTTTAAATGATGTTTGGTAAGAAATAGGTTAGCACCATCTTCTCAATTTTGTTGTCCAGATCATAATTTTCTTGTGTCATTTCAAGAAGTTTACCATGTGTACAGCCATCATGCATAATGAACATTCTTCAACCTTTCCGATTCTTCATCCTTTTCGAATATTTTGTCATCTAAAATGTCTTTGCCCATGCTTCACACTCGCTCTAAGTTTCCAACCACATCCTTGAACACGACACTTAGCCACATACAGAGTTTTCGTTGTCTTATATGCTGAGAATGTAAATTTATATTCCACAGTCACCGACTTCAGCTTTGAAACAAGCTCAGCCTTACTAGCAAAACTATAAACGAAGACTTACAAATACGTCTACAATTATTAGCAAACAACATTGTCAAATCAAATGAATTATACCTTCATAATTATAAAAAAAATTCTTTTCAAAATCACTCAAACCCATTAGGATTAACTAACACACACTGTCAAACAAAAAATCTAGAAAACATTTAATGAATAATACACAAATTCACATTTTTATAGATTTTTCTATGCAAACTTAATATTTAGTCTCTGAAGATGTAGACGTTCTTTTCAGTTTACAGACGTAGACTTTCAAATATGTCTACTCTTTGGGTTGGTTTTTGCAATTGACCATTTTACGGGTTGCTTTCTATAGTTGAATAAAAGTTGTGATTTTGTACATATAGACTTTCTTTTCGGTCTACAATTTAAAAAGGTTACTTTTTGTAATTGACCAAAATTCATCCAAGATTTGACTTTCAGAACTAGACTTCATATGCAGTCTACATGTTTGAATTTTTTTGAAAGAGGTTAGTTTTGCAATTGACCAAGTTTGACTTCAAATCAGTAGATTGAAATGAACGTCTACGGGTGTGTAGACTTCTTGTGAAGTCTACTCTCAAATCCGACGGGTTGGTTTTGCATTTGACCAAAATAAAAAAGTAGATTTTATACGCAGTCTACATTTTTTTTTAAGATAAGAAGACTGCATATGAAGTCTACAATTTAATAAATTTTTTGATTGCTTTTTAAACTTTTTGGTCAAACACAAAACTAACATATTTCACGAAGTCAAACTTTTGGTCAAATGCAAAACTGACCTTTTATAGACTTCGGTGGCAGTCTACATTCTGTAGAGTTCCGTTGAAGTCTATTTTGAAAAGTCAAAAGTTCGGTCAAATGAAAAACTAACCTCTTTTAGGTAGACGTCTTAGTAAGTCTACCAAAAGTTTTATTTTTGTTGTCAAAGGTAAAGACGGAGACTAGTGGGGAAGTCTGCGTTAGAAAAAAAAATTGTCTGGTCAATTGCAAAACTAACCCGTGCGTTGACAAATAGACTGCATCGTAAGTCTCCACGGAGGCGTAGACATACAAAACAGTCTACCGTCGCGACACAGATCTGAAAAAAGAACGAAAACCATGTAAATAGTTACCTTTTTCATGTATAAAGCTCGTTTCCAACCTTTTCAACCGTCCAAACTCCAAATATGAGCAAAAAAAAGCATCTTTAACGATTCACTAATGAAGAAACTCGAAAATATGAAGTTTGTGATTATGAAAATGATAGTTATGAGAGTTTTTTAGATGGAAATGTAGAGGAAATGAAGTTTTTTGGGTTAGAATGAGAAAAAAAGTGGTTGAAAATTGAATTCTAGAGCTTTAGAGCTCAAAAATGGTGGTTCATGGTGGTTGGAAAAATTGATGAAGATGGCATTTTTGTAAATAAGAAGAAATGGTTAGGGTGTATTTGGTTTTTTGTTAATTTCGAAATTAATAAAAAAATAAGTAAAAATGGCAATTTTGTGAATAATTCAAAAACATAAGGATAGTATGAAAATTTTATTGATGAATAGTATGAACAAAAAAAAAGGGGTTGGTTTTGGATTTGACTTGAAAATATGGGTTGGTTTTGAAAAACACCCTTAATTTATAGTATTTATTAAATTATCGAGTATTAATTTATTGTTTCTACTGTATTTGGAGGAATTTTTTTATTTTTTTATTTTAAAATAAATATTTTAATCTAGATTTAGTTCGATAAATACATGCTGCACAAAAAAATACATATTAATTAATATGATAATGCAACACATATAACACAATTCTTTTTGTAGCTTTACACTTTTTATACAGTCATAAATAATTGATTAGTGAATCCTATTTTAAATATATTAATTATTAATGTTCAGATTGCAACCCATTTCAAATGTGTAACAATATATATGGTAAAAGTAAGCATAAATCTAAGAGAAAATGTTGTTCAAAAAAATCTAAGAGAAATTAGTGGAATAACCCTAATTAAGAAAGAATTTTTGAAAAACGGCTTGGAGAGAGAGAAAGGCTCTCCACGTGCGTCCCGCCGCCGTCCAGCTGGTTTGGCTCGGGCTTGGTTCTTGAGTGAGGGCCTCTGGCCCAATTACAAAAAAAAAAAAAAATTTGAAACTAAAGTCCATTTTAATTTTTTATCCATTTTAAAGTTTGGTAAACTAGATACAAAATTGCAACCCCATAACACATATAATCTCATTATTATTTGAATTTTTTTATTTAGTTTATGATTATCTTTATTTTTGATTTAAATATTCTTTATTTTGTACTTTTACATTAAGAAAATAAAAAAAGAATGAATTTTAAGTAAAAAAAAACATGTTCGCTCTATTTTTCCTCTCTCTCTCTCTATCAATTACTACTCAGTTTTTTTTTATATCGCTCTCTCTAGTGTGGGACTTTAAACACACAAATAAACTTAAGTAAATTTAGGCAAACTAAAATTTATGAGTTAGAATCACGCAAGTGGATATATGTGACAAAAAAAGGATATCTAAAGATTTATTCGTATTGCTTATTGGAATAAGCTTTCATACAAGAGATTGAATTGTTTAGTCAAGTTCGAATAAGAATATGAAAAGTAAAGATAAGTGTTAGATCATTTATTTGGAGAGCTTTGAACAATGTCCTTCCGGCAACAGAACTACTCAAGAAACAAGGGGTGAAACTGGATACTGTTTGTCAGAGATGTGGTAACAGAGAAGAATCGGTTAATCATATACTGTTCACATGTTCAGTTGCCCGACAAGTGTGGGCGTTGGCAAACATCCCATCTCCTGATCTGTTTGGGTTTAATGACTCCCAATATCGAACACTGATTTTTCTAATGGGAATGAAAGGCATGCTCAATATTCCCATTGAAATCAAAAGAGGCTATACTTGGTTTATATGGGTTTTTATGGAAAAAAACAGAAATGGAGTGTGCTTTGAAGGAAAAAATAGCAGTTCCATGGAAATATATTGGCCAGAGCAAGGAAGAAGCAGAATTTTGGTTCATGGCAAGTTTTGATGCACAGCTGAAGAGCTATGTCTAACATTGAATCGAGACAGGAAGGGAGGTTTGAAGCCTTCTTGTGGGCGGTTAATGGTATGAAAAGTCACAGGATTAACAAGGTGATCTTTGCTATTAATGATGCGTGTGTGGTTGGATTGTTAACAAGACCAAAGAGATGGCCTCTGTTTAAATTTCAGAGGTTGGAGATTATGAAAGTTTTGGCAGGAATTGAACGGTGGAGGTTGCTAAATGCTAATGGAAGAGAAAACAATCAATAGAGAGGCTGATCTCATTGCACAAAATGTTCCTAACCAAAGAAGAACTCAATCATTATGTGGCTGTGGGCTGGATGTACTTGGATCTTGATCTTTTTTTGTTTTGTCAACTACTTGGATCTTGATCAGTTTGACTGAATGGATTTATAAAACAGTTGATTGACAAAAAAATAATAATAATGAGAATAAAAACACATCGAATTTTGAACCACATGTACTTCTCCAGAGTCCAGACAGAACAATTAGGGTGATTCAGTTTCTTAAAAATAAATGTTTTTTCTTAAAGCACAAAATAGGTAATTTACTTGAGTAATAAAATAAGTAAAATCATAAAAGACCAGCCTCCAAGAGGTTTCTCCTTCTTAGAGTCTCATCTACAAGCTTGAACGTTTTCTTCACAAGCTTCTGATCCAAAGCCGTCGTCCTGTAGATCTTAAACACCCTGTCCACTCGATCCGGCGCAGTGTTCTGGTAATATAATTCCTCAAATTTCTTCTTCACAAACCTTTCAATATTGTGTAGAAAATCACAAGGTCAGAGAGATTACAGAGTATTAACTTGACTAATATGAAAACAAAACTTACTCGTAGGCATGCTCGATCTCTTGTTTCCCACTCGAAACTGGTTGGTAATCTCTGAACCACTCGCAAACATTCAACGGAACCTACAAAAAAGCGTTTGTTAAAACCAAAAAGTCTTGCTTGCACAAATGAGAATATATTCTTCAGCTCTTACTTACATCAAGAACCTTCTTCTCAAATATGTCAAACTTGTTGAGGAATAGCATGATGGATGTTTTCTGCATAAGAGAGAACAAAAAGCCTTGGCTACAAGTACTCTTTCAAAATTTCTAAACCGATAATAAGACAAAAGAAAGCGTCAAAAAAAGACCTCGAAACAGGGCTGTTTCAAGACCCAGTCGAACAGTTCTTTGGTCTCCATCATCCTGTTTTTCTGCTCGTCCTCAAATAGTGTTTGGTCGTACCTATGACCGAAAAAAAAACTCTGTTGTGAGTTGGGGCAGCAACAAATACACACAAAAAAAAAAATTTAAATAATGAAATGGAGCTTTACTCGCTGATGGCAGCACAGAAAATAACAGCAGTAACACCTTCAAACAGATGAATCCATTTCCTTCTCTCATTTCTCTGTCCACCCACGTCAAACAATCGGTACACTTCACCACTTTTCTTATTTTCTCCCACAGGGCTGCATAAATAAATCAAGGTTTAGTCCACCACTGGTATAAAAATGTTAAATCATAGGAACACTTTTATTCAGTTTACCAAAGAAGTACACATCACAGCTACAAACCGCCTAGGCTAATCAAACCCAGAGTTAAAAACTTAGGTCTTATCAGAAAATTTTATCATCAATTTAAAGCATAGCAAACGCCAAATCAAACATGCAAACAAGAGTTAATACTAAGTAGTTGGCACCTGAACTGTATTTCCACGACACCAGTTGTGCGAACTCTCGCATACAGAACATCCTCCTGAAACACCAACATACAAAGTGTACAAATGACTGACACATTACGGAAAATCATATAATATAATATGATCAACTGAAAAGCTACTATTTGTTGATATCTTGATCCAATCCTAATAAGGTTAAATCATTGATTCAAATATTTTTAATCAACACAAAAATGATAATTCGGATATTTACCTTGGTTGGAATATAGTTGACATCTGAAAGTCTCTTCAAATTCTCCATCAGATATTTAGTACAATCAGGAACTTGAAGCTCATTACCACGAGAACATGTTTCCTACAAAAAAATCAAACATTACTCACAAACTTGGCTTGCAAAGGAGGTGAAGAAAACGTGCAAACACAAACACACCTGGATAGCAGGATCATTCCATAGTGTTTCTATTCCCTCAGCGAGGTCCTTGGTAAGACGCGGATAGTCTAACCTAGCTCCAATTTCAGATAGTTTCTCCCCAATGGCCTGATAATAATAAGGTGACTTAACATATATTTTATTGGAAAATCTAAATCTAAAAAAAAAAAAACAGCTCAGCTTACCATATTTTCAGAGGATAACGTATATTTTGCAGGATCAGTTTCATTTTGAGCAAACTCCTTCGTTCCATCATGCAATAACTGTTCAACCACGATACCAGAGAATAAATATTAAGCTATTAAGCTACAGCAACATTATCCTCTTTCTCTTCAGGTATTTTTCGAACATACTTTTATAGTCTGATAGACATTGGCATGGATGACCGGAACATAGCTCTTTAGCTCTCCTTCATCGAACCCAGTTTGGAAGAGAAGTTTTATCTGCAAAGTTAGCACCCAAAACTTGTCTCCTTCAAAGTTGTAAATAAATACTACACTAGAGAAACAATTTTCCTTTTGTCACTACTTGCCTGCTTAAAAATAGTAGACTTTCCTGATTCTCCAGCACCTTTACAAAAGATCAGTCAGACATTAAGATCTACAAAGGCTAATTGACTAATAAAAAAATAATAATAATAGTTTGTGAGAATCTAATGAATGGAAGTTCCCACATACCAAGTAGGAGAAGTTTCCGAATATGTTTTTCAGCCTTTGCCTCTTGCTCTATCCGTCTTTCGATTTCAGCAGCCTGTAGATTTTTATAAGAAAAACAAGGTTTCAAGGTTTGACTAAGTAATGCTCTCTAATCTTATGCATATATATATATGGGAATGGAACCTGTGCATTCTCGTCGGTATCTTCTGTATGATGTCGACTTCTACTGCAGAGTAAGCCCATGATCTATATATATATTCTCTTCTTTTTTTTATATAATCCCACTAGCTAAAAAATAATTAGACTTCAGCTTCTTGATAACTTGTCTTTCACAGCAGGGCAGTGCCTACCTACTAAATGAAAATGCTTATGAATCCCTTTTTGATCACCATTCCAAAATACACTTATTAAAAAAAAGCCCAAAACAAACAATTTATTGAATTACAGATCCCCAAGAAAATAAAACAATAGAAAGATCAATTTAACTAGGAATCTACAGAACCTAACAGAAGTTAGATAAATGGTCAATCTCAATAACAGAAGCTAAGATTCCATCAGATTAAGCAGCAACTGATTGATCTACAAACCCCTAATCCTGAAAGACGCTCCAAACACGACAGGACAAGATCTGAGTTAATAAAAAACAAAGATTGCAGAAAAGGCAAATATGAAATTAAGAACCTGAAGAAAACAAAACAAAACAAAGAGCTGAGGGAGTAAGGAAACAAAATCTGAGAAGAGAGCAGAGAGAGTAGTACTTGTGCTTCTCCTCCTGTTCTTCTTTCCTTGCTTTAACGTTCCTCTCTCTCCTTTTGGATAGTATTTGTAATTTTGTATACACACTCATATCTCGATGCGTATTTGCGTAAATACAAATAACCAATTATTTTGATTTTTCTTTTTCTTTTTCTTTTTTTTTTTAAAGAAAAGAGGTCAAAGCAAGGAAAATGTTAAGCAAAGGAAGGGACAGACGAAACTGCGCCGAAAGGTCTTGTTTTGGTCAATGTTTGAAAAGATGTGTCTCGTCGAGATAAGAAAGCGTTACCTATGGTAAAAGATGTTTTTTTTTTCTCTGTCATCTTAAATATTAAGATTAACGTCCAAATATACAAAACGGGCATATAAACCCAAGAAACTAAAGACAACAGGCCCAACAGGGCAAAAAAGTGAAAGCAACGCGAGGTCCAAAAGGCACAACACGTTCGGATACCTGCTCGGATAAGATTTTTCGGTTTTCGAATTTTCAGATTTTTTGGTTTACGCTCCTATGTCTCGTATTAAAATTTTATTTGTACGAATCGGATTCGAATAATAACACTTTGGTTCAGATATATTTTGTATTGCATCCTAAAACCGGTAAGTAATCATATATCATTGGCTTTTGGGTATTTTCGGTTCGGGTCGAATTATACCGAAATAAAATACAAAAAAAGTTTTAGGGCTTTTATGTTTTTTCTTTATATGTATATATACATTTAGTTTTAAAGAAATATCATAAGGATAAGTTGGTGTATTGGTTTAGGCTCGTCTTATTTCTTGACCCAGTACGGGTCCGATTCCTGTTTAGTAGGGTTTTTCATTTTTATTAAAAGAAATTTAAAAGTAATTTTGCCATTCATCTATGTTCTTCTACATTAGGGTTTTTACTTATGTAACCTTAATCACCACTACGGCTATTCTCTTCTTAACCAATTTTCATCATTCTACTTTGTTTTTTCATGTGATATTTACACAAAATCTTGATTTGTTCGTGATTTGATGATGAGAGTTTCCAAAATTAAGATTTTTTGGTAGATTTGGTCAACTCGAAACTTGTAACACGTGTGTTATGTATACACAATTATGTATATGTGTGTATATGTTTGGTTTACTTCGGGTTGCAGTTCGATTATCGGTTTAAACTGAACCAAACCCAGGGTCTAAAGTATCGTGAGATGAAACTCGATCAGGTTCTTTGAAGGATCCGTAACCGATCTGACGCCCTTCTTTCAGGTCGGGTTTGGATTACGGTTCTTATGTAGGCACATCCAAAAAAAATTATAAGGAAAACGGCAGCCGACTCAAACACGTCTCCACGTTTTAAATGGATAGTGTGGTAGGGACACACTCCCACGATTAAAGTACCCACCAATCTTCACTAGTAGGGAAGTCATAAACTCTAGCCGGCTGTTCCACCGGAAACACACCGGAACAAAAAACTGTAGTTAACTCATGGTTTGACTTTTTTTTTTTACACTTTTAGGGTAAGAGACTGCTCTTATATATCTTATTTAAGAGACGGTTCTTAACTTTTTTTTAGTTAAAATCTAAGAAAGCTAAGAACCGCCTCTTAGCTGAAACTAAGAACCCTAGCTAAGAGAGTCGGGTTAATCATGGTCTTAGAATTTTGTTAACAATGATAGAGAGAACACACAATCTTCGTGTACACGTTTGTTTATAATGCTCATATTATAACTTTAACTGCCATGGTAAAAGATAAAATTCTATCATATTTACATTATGAAATAAGTAAAAGATATTATTATATCATATTTACATTATGAAATACATAAAAGATATTATTCTTAACCATTATTTTGTAAACTAGGTGTTTTTGTACACCATATTCAGTACTAAAAAATTAAATTAATTTTTTTTTAATTTTTTAATATTTAGATTTTATTATTTTTCACCAATATTTTGATATAATTTTTTATTAAGCTATAAACATAAAAATAAAATAAAATGAATAATTTTGTTTATTTTAAATTATATTTAAGAATATCTATCTATATATGTAAAATTATAATTTTAGATAGATTTTTTATCTGTTTTACATATATTTAAGCTATCTGTTTTATCTGTTTTACATATAATTTTAGATAGATCGACCAAAAATGGTATGAGTTTTATCAAAATATTAGAGAAATTGTTTATGCTAAAAATAGTAAGATACAATAACTTCTGTAAATATTATTTGTTATATATGATAAATTATTTATTAGGAACGCTGATGTTAAAATATGGTGGATACATTTGTTACATATTTTGAAATGTAGGTTAGAGAGTGCAATGTTATGGACATATATTTTCTAAGTTCATATATTTTTTAAAATGCGGGAAAAGAAAATATTGTTATTATTTGGGGCGGATATTTATGGCGCGGAATGAACATTATATATAAAATTATTTTATGTATTAAATATTTTTACATATTATGAAATAATAAATATATATTGAATAATTAAAAGTCAGTAACTATTAAATATATAATTAAATTGGTGTGAACATATAAATCAATTTTATTAATCCAATTTTTTTTAATATTTGATAGGATATGTAATTAAATTTAAATGATACTAACATACATAGTATATTTTAGTATATTTTTAATACTAATGTCTATTAAATGATGATTTCTACTCATATAGTTTTTTTTGATCATTTGTATCTTTTATAGAAAAAAATTTAAATTACTGATAACAAAATTTTCATTGTGAAATTAATAGTTTTAATAATTTATAATTAAAAAAATAAGTTGTCAATGTTCATTCAAAACTTTTACCAAAAAATTGTTCAAAGTAAATTTTGAAACTAAAAGATTTATGTGTTTATAGTTTAATTTAAAACGATATATATATATATATATATCAATCTTAATAATTAATTAAATTATACTTTTTACTTATATAATTTTGTAATCATTTGAATATAAGACTTTTAACAGTTTTAGTAATTTATAGTCGTTTTTCAAAATTCAAAATATAACATATACAGAAAAATCTAAATTTTTTATTATATGGTTATTGTGGTTGTTTAATTTATTTAATAGTTTAAAATTAAACAAATATGATAGAAGATACACTAGTTTTTATCAAATCCCTTATATATTATTTGAGAAACATTGCAACATTTTTTGTAGCCACGTGTCATTACTAGAATGATTCTTAGAATCCTTAGAGAAATAAGTTGGTCCATCTAAATATATAATAAGCTTTTTATTAAACCACAATAAATACATTATTAATGTGCTTCATTATTTCCTTAAATAAGATTACGGAATTGCCTAATGTGGCTAAAGTATATATGATAATTAATGATTTTGAATAATAAAGATTTGATAAAAATAAGTGTGTATTATAATTATATTTGTTTAATTTTAAACAATCATAGTAACCATATAATAAAAATTAAAAAAATTATTTATATATTATATTTTGATTATTTTGTTAAAACGAGTATAAATCACTAAAACTGTTAAAAGTTTCACATTCAAATTTTGCAATCTATGATTTAAAAATTTTGTTATGACATGATACAAATAATTAAAAAATAATATAAGTTAAAAATCTCATTTAATAAGTATCAAAAATAAAAGATATATAAAATATGTATCATTTTAAATTAAACTATATACCATATAAAAATACATAAATATCTTAATTTTGAAATTTACTTTGAACATTTTTTGATAAAAAATTTGAAAAAAATATTGACAACTTAATTTTGTAAAATATTATAAATTACTTAAGAAATTAATTCCACGGTGAAATTAATTTAGACTTTTTGCTATAACAGATACAAATGATAAAAAAAAAATATGAGCAAAAAGCATCATCTAATAAATATTAATATTAAAATATACCATATATATGCTACTATCATTTAAATTTAATTATATATCATATCAAATAGAAAAAATATTTTTTCGATTTATAAAATTTATTTATATGTTTGCACCAATTTAATTATATAAGTAGTAGATAATGACTTTTTAATTATTCAATATATATTTATTATTTCATAATATATTGTAAACATATAATATATAAAATAATTTATATATATAATGTTCATCCCGCGCAAGGCGCGGGTCTTAACCTAGTCTTTATTATTCAAAATCATTAATTGTCATATATACTTTAGCCATATTAGGTAATTCCGTAAATTTTATTTAAGGAAATAATGAAGTACATTAATAATGAATTTATTGTTAGTTTAATAAAAATGCTTATTATATAATTAGATGGACCAACATATTTCTCTAATGATACTAAGAATCATTCTAGTGATGACATGTGGCTACAAAAAAAAGTTGTAATGCTTCTCAAATAATATATAAGGGATTTTATATAGTAAGATTAAACCAAGATTAGAAGGGGGAAAATCAGGTATCCTTGTGTCTCATTTAAAAAATAAAAAATCTACACAATTAAAACACTCAATCTTTTTTTTTCCCTTCTAATCTTGTTATTCAAAAAAATAATTATATAGTGTTAGATATTTGTTTTAATAGTATAAGATTAAAAACAAAGATTAGAAGGGAAAAAAAAAAGGAAGGTCAAAATCGAGAGAGGGGCGCACAAGGTTGGGGTGTGGTCTTAGATACGATAATCTTGTGGTGGTCGTAGGTGTTACATCTTGAGCCAAACACACACGAAAGAGAAAGAGAGAGTATTAGAGATTAGAGATGAAGACGACGACGCTTACCCAAAGCTCGAATCCCTAGGTATACATACTTTAAAAGCCACAAAACTCCCCCTGCAAAAAAGTTATCTCTCTCGTTTTCCGCAGCCTTTTCTTTTACTCCTGAATCTCGTGTTTTCATGGATCCACTCTTTCTCTTCCTCAAAGGTTTCCGATTCATTTTCTCATCTTGATTCGCGACGTTCTTGGTTTTAAATTTCACTAACGATTCAGTTATTGTAGTTGAGTCTCAGATTTGCAGCTAATTAATTGCGTTTGTCTCCTACGAAACACTTGAGATTTATTTATTTATTTATTTATTGCATAATTCATAAATTAAAAGCTGCAATGCCTTTGACTTATATGAACTGAAAGTGTTTATCTTTTTCCTTCCTGGTAAATATTTGGTTTATGTTTTTTTGTTTCTTTTCTAGGTAACATTTGACTGAGTGATAAAGGTTAATTCTTTTGCAGGTTTTGGCTAATAAACAAAGCAGTTAAAATCGGTTGTGTCTCATTTTAAATTTCGATATGAACATAAGCAAGAAAGCAACGACGACCCCGTCAAGTGATCCAAAGCTAAAGCCAACAACTTTGAACCCTCATGCTGCTGAGTTTGTTCCCTTTACTCTACGCTCTACTAGTGCTACTACTACTACAAGCAACTTGGATGTTACGACACCAAGACTTTTAGCTTCCTCCAGCTCTGTTCTGGACCGGTCGGAGTCATCTGCATCGCGTCATTCAGATGAAGAAGCGCGCCAGTTCTGGAGTCACCAGCTTCCTGATGATATCACTCCAGATTTCAAGCTGATGACTACTCAAGATGACACTTCCTATGGTTCTGGGAGTTTGTCACTAGCTGGCTTGTCCTTGTATGACGCTGAGAACTTTCCTTCTCCTAGTGGAGGTGGAGGAGGAGGAGGAGGGTTTGTGTTTTCTGACCAACCACATGGGCATAACTTGTCGGACAAGAGTAGATATCCCATCTCCTCGTTCGGGGAAGATCAGAGTTTCAGTCCAAAGCCTTGGGATAAGCAGATTATGAGTGCTGAGAAGCAGCTTCTTGGTGGTAATGATGACAGGGAGAGAAGAAACCCTTTTGGTCGATTCATGGTTTCCGAGAATCCAAGTATAGGGGAAATGGAGGTGAACCCTGTGGAGTTTCTCGCTTCTCAGTTCCCTGGGTTTGCTGCTGAGAGTCTTGCTGAAGTTTATTTTGCTAATGGGTGTGATTTGCAGTTGACCGTTGAGATGCTTACTCAGCTTGAGGTATTCTCCTTACCTTTCTGCTTCTCTTCCTATGAAACTCATTATTCCTTGTGAACATATGGTTCAGTGTTGATGCAATTGAATTTTTAAGTTATTGAATGTGTTGATGTCCTTTTTTTTTGCTCCAATCATGTTGTTTTGCTACTTTATGAATGTTTTGTTCATTCGAGTGATTTGGTTATGTTTGTACTGCAGCTACAAGTGGATAATGGTTTGAATCAGAACATGAGGCCTAAGATTCCTGCTCCTGCTCCGGCTCCTAATCTAACTCCCATGGATTTTCCTGCCCTAAGCCCTGCACAGTTTGGTGGGGATGATATGCAACAAACAGGGAACCATTACCAATCTGCTGGAAAGGATAATATGTTTTTCTTCAAGCCAGATTATGTTTCTGCAGTCAAGAAGTTAGCATCCCAAGTTACTGGCCTGTGGAAATATGAAGGAAACGGTTCAGGAGACTCATCTATTGGCGGCTCAAGCAGAAACTATCATGCTGGGGGTGGGCGTGGGCCTGCGAGGAGTATATATTCTGATAAGCTGTCCTCAAATCGAGCTACTCCTGTCGCCTGGCTGGAGACCGGGGACGCAGTTGGTATATCTCCCCCCTTTTCAACAAAACATTACCACCCTATATATATCTGATTGGATGTAAATTGCAGGGAATCTGTATTCTGACTTGCGTGGGGAAGCACGTGACTATGCTCGTCTTCGGAATGTATACTTCGAACAGGTATAAATACTTTCGAATGGCATTTTTTTTTCTCATTTATTTGACCTCTAGTTTTCCTGTATTCACTTTCTGTTGTGTAGCTGGAAGTTCTATTTGATCTCTCTCTTTTGCTCAATACTTTTTCAGTAGTGAATAAAAGTGTCTTTATCTGCAAGTTTTAGATGATAGTTTCAGCTCTTTTTCACCGGGTTGAATAATTAAATACGGTTCTGTATTAATCATTACTTGATGTTGCTTTGTGGTTGAGCCTAGGCACGGCAAGCATACCTTGTGGGCAATAAGGCCTTGGCTAAAGATCTAAGCGCCAAGGGACAGATGCATAACATGCAGATGAAGGCTGCTCATGGGAAAGCTCAAGAAGCCATTTATCGTCAGAGGTTTTGACTTCTTTAATCTCAAAACAGAAGAGTCTCTCTGCTTTTTACCCATTAACATAATAACCAAACTGTTATGTTTCTCTTTCTCTCTGACTGTTTGACGCAGTCGGAAATCACTAAGGTTAGCAAACACTAACCCTTAGATCAAAATCAAGCTCTCAAGCAAGAACTCGAATATTAAGCTCTGGAATCCACCAGAAAAGATAAAAGCTTAAAAACTTCTATTGATAAGAAAGATATGAATATCCAAAACAGAATACCTAAAACTCTCTTATATAGAGAGAGCCTAAAACATAAAAAGGTAAATCCCTATAATAAAAAGAAAACATGAAATAAAAGGAAAACTTCTAGATTAGGTTATGTAAATCTAAGAGTCTCCTACATCAGTCTCCTCCACCTCGAAAGAACTCGACCCCGAGTTCTCTTCTGGATAAAGAACACCATCAGCATGGTACTCATAGATGTCAGCCACATTGAACGTATTAGAAATGTTCATGTCTTCTGGAAGTGCCACCACATAAGCATTATCATTTAACTTCCGCAAAATCTTGAATGGACCATATTTGCGAGGCTGTAGCTTGCGATATGTGCCCACGGGGAATCTTTCTTTTCGTAGAAACACCATCACTTCATCTCCTTCTTTGAAAACCTTGAGTCTTCTACGCTTGTCTGCTGCTTCTTTATTCTTTTGGCCAGTTGCTTCTAACTTCGCTCGGACAGCGTCTCTAGTTGCTAGAATATCCTCTGCCATAGCCTCAGCTGAGATACTAACTCCAGGAGCTTTAGGCAACTTAACCAAATCGACCACATGCTTCGGAATAGAACAATAGACCAAAGAAAAAGGTGATTTCCCTGTAGCTGAGTGCACGGCACTGTTGTAAGCAAACTCCACTTGAGGTAAAGCCAGATCCCATTGTTTCGGTTTATCTCCACAAACACTTCGAATCATATTTCCCAAAGTTCTATTCGTCACCTCGGTTTGCCCATCAGTCTGTGGATGAGCTGTAGAACTCCGTTTCAAGCTGGTTCCAAACATTCTCCAAAGTGTAATCCAGAAGTGACTCAGAAACTTGGTATCTCTGTCGGAAATTATTGTCTTAGGAACCCCATGAAGACGTACCACTTCCCGAAAAAATAACTTGGCGATGTTAGAGGCATCTGCAGTCTTCTTGCAAGCGATGAAATGCGACATCTTGGAGAATCTGTCAACGACCACAAACACAGAATCGACGCCTCGCTGTGTACGAGGTAAGCCTAGCACAAAATCCATAGACAAGTCTTGCCAAATATCTTCTGGGATTGGTAATGGCATATAAAGTCCAGTGTTCTGAGATTGTCCTTTAGAAACCTGACAGATATAACACCTTTTAACTATAGCACCCGCATCTCTCCTTAAATGTGGCCAATAAAACCTTGTCTCCAAGCTAGCAATGGTCTTGTCTCTTCCCAAATGACCACTAAGGCCGCCACCATGCAAATCGCGAATCAACTTTTCTCGTAATGACGAGCAAGGAATGCACAGCCTGTCTCCTTTAAAAAGATAACCATCTCGTATGTGGAAATCTGCCGAAGGATGCTTCCCATTACATTTGCCCCATAACTCCTTGAATTCAACATCACATTCGTACAACTCCTTCAAAGACTCGAAACCCACAACCTCTTGTGCTAAGATAGTGAGTAAGGAAGCTCTTCTACTCAAGGCGTCTGCCACCTTGTTAAGAGTTCCAGACTTATGCTGAATAATGAAAGGAAACTTTTGCAGAAAACTTACCCAACGAGCATGCATCTTATTTATCACTTTCTGGCTGTGAAGATACTTTAGAGCTTGGTGGTCTGTAAATAGAACAAACTCT